>NC_049985.1:5815381-5933712 GCF_000003815.2 Branchiostoma floridae | reverse complement strand
TTTTGTCTTCCATAAGTCCACAGATGGCCCAAAAGATTCAGCCAGACCAGATCTTGAATGTAATGATTGAACAGTTGTAAGACTAGCAATTTTATGATAAATCTTACAATTAATTTCTGCTGTCTTTTTGTCTTGAAATTCCATAACTAACAGATGTGCCAAAGGATTGTAGAAAATGGCAGCAATAATTTAACAGCTGTAAGACTAAAAGATTGTATGATAATTGTAGTCAATCATTTAATTTCTTTTGTCTTCTTTTCTATTCCATAACTACGCAGATGTGCCAAAGGATTGTAGAAAATGGCATCAATAATTTGACAGCTGTAAGACTAAGAGATTGTATGATAATTGTCCAGTCAATCATTTAATTTCTTCTGTCTTTCTGTCTTCCATAACTACACAGATGTGCCAAAAGATTCAGCCAGACATCAGCGAACCGTCGGCGGGAGATGACGACGGTTCCGGCGCCGCCTCATCTGTTCCTCCATGACTTCCTGCAGAAGAGGAAGGAGAAAAGACCACACCCTCCTGTGGATTTAAAAGTAGGGAAAGCTGTAAGTGCATGCGAGAGGCCATGAATGCCAGAGAATGCAAAAACAATCAACGGCATGTATGCAAAGAAGACGGATATGTTAAAAAAAGTGTTGTAGACTACCATATTTTCTTGAAAGTACTCACCCCTATTAAAATACGCACCCCTGATTTGGGACAAGTCCTAAAGTCCTAGACAGATCTATGAGACTGTAAGGTAAAATAAAACTCAAATAAAGTATGCACCCCTCCTCTGCCAATTTTGAACAGACCTGAACAATGAATACACCCAGAATTTGGCAGCAACTTGTAGCCTTTTTCAATTTTCAAAAGTTGAAAAAGTGTGTCCTTTATTCAAGAAAATACGGTACTACATGAAGCATTGTCTTGAAGCATGAATCCTTTTATGGAGTATTTCCTTAATATGCTTGCATGATGTTTTCTTTATGTTGCCATGAGTTTCTAGCTTCTTTTCTGTATTTCACTTTGGACTGCACTGTTTCTGCATGCTTTCAGAAAGGCAAGTCTTATCAGAAAATACCAGTCTTGTATTACATTCATCTTGTTAACACACTCAGCCTATTGGGAAAAGGTTAAGACTTAAAACTTCTGTCTACGTTCTCTCCAAATTTGGTCAAACTTGGCTCTTGTATGGCACTGCTTGAACTGTATGCACTCTTATAGTCTGCACTATTCTATGATTTTTCTTTTCCTCGCTATGCCAATGCAAATAGTGTGTGATTCTTTATTTTTCAATACACAACTTTTGTTTCAGGGTCAGCTATTTTTTATTGTTGTACACTTATGATGAACCTGACATACTAAAAGTCCAAGCAGATATCAGGGGAGGCTCTTAAAACATTTTTCTAGCTGTCCTATTCTATGTCAACTACCTCCTTCAAAAGGGCAGCTAGAATAATGTAACAATTTACCCCCCCCCCCATGTCTGCTTGGAGATTAACTGTTAACCTTAAAGTTTATTCTTGTACATCACCTAATATATGTCCATTTAATATGATCATTGCAAAGATATAAAACTATTTTTCTTTCTGGTTAACATCTCTGCTTTGTCACAACCTTTATGATATGTGTAAGCTCTCTAACAATATCTGTGTATAAATTATCCCACCCAACATTCAACACAAAGGACTCAATATAAAGTTTTCTCTTGTTTTCCCTTTCTCTCTTGTTTGTTTGTTTGTTTTGTTCTCTTCTCCCCCCCCCCCCTGCGGCTACTATGGTAAGGACCTCCAGTATGGCATGGTATCACCCATGTGTTCTATGTTAGATGTTGTCTCCTTTCATTCATTGACAAAGATTGGTGTGGGATGGTGAGTATTCTCGAAAAACATACCCGTGAGACTTCATAAGGATACTTAGGTGAATACTACATACCATATTTGGCACCAAATTCCAATAATTAGTATTTTCTATGGTGAGACTTCTTGCAGTGAAAGTAGAACTTTCTGCAGAGAACTGTCCACACACAACTGGATGATTGATTTATTGATTGATTGATTGATTGATTGATTGATTGATTGATTGATCGATCGATTGATTAACCAAAATGAGACAAGATTTGGTAACTAGATTTAGTTTGCTACTGATATGGGGTCAATGTCATCTCACACCAGTCTCCTCATACTAAGTGAAACATTTTGTCCCATTTTGTTTGATCCTTTCTAACACACATAACCAGTATCCATTTGGTCTCTGTGCTGTGTTGATGTTGCATGTACATGTATTACACTTAGTCTAACTGTATCAGATTCTGAAGTGTTTGTTGTGTGTTGCCATACTACTCTTTCAGTAATTTCAAAATCATGATTACATCCGATTCGGTGTTATTGCATGACTTGTTCATTTTGAATTGAAAATAGACTGTGGAAGCATGCAGAAACTCAAGTGTGACTTTCTCCTTTCTGTGCTTTTAGATGTTCTGTTCGGGTTTTACAGTCTATTTTTTCTGTCCCTTTCCAGTGTGTGGACATGTGGAAACAGCGATCACTCAGCTTAAGTGCCCCGTCCCACGTTGAGGTATGTGTTAGAATGTTACAGTAATATTATCACCTATTTTCGTTGATGGAGGGGGAAAAGATCCTGTTCGATCCTACACCTCACAGTCAGACATTTACATCCTTTGGTATAGGGTACACATAGCTTTTAATTAGATTCAACCTGGCAAATAGTAGTGGACAACCCCAAGTCAACTGTTCACACTCATGGTGTTGATCACATGATATACTACATAGAACTTAATGGTAATATGTTAGTTTGTAGAAATTCATTGCTAAAAGCACAAACATTATTCTCTCCAATTGTACCAATTTTTATCCTCTTACAACAATGTCCTAATTCTATCAATCCAAAACTTACAGGATTACAGTTTCAAAAATAACTTTTTGCATTGAGACAGAAGATCTACTAAGTATCACTACAAACCCCAAAGTATGTGTGAAAATCATTGAGCATCCAATTTGAACTGTAAAGTAATACATCATGATCAGTCACTGCCATCTTTTCCTCAGTCCCTAAGATCCACAACTTACAGTTTTATGGATTTAAGAAACTTTTTATTTTAAATTGGAGACATAAAGCGTAACAAACTATGGCTACTGATGTATCTGTCACTGTGATCATTTTCTCAGCCCTTAGATCAAAAACTTACAGGTTTACAGTTTCAAAAACTTTTTATATGGAGACAGATGTGAAAAACTATCACTACAAAGTATGTGTGAAAATCGTTAACATCCTATGTGCACTGTAACATAATTCTAAATCATCAGTCAAAACCATCATCAGCCCTTTAGATCCAAAACTTATCGGTTTACAGCTTCAAAAACTTTTTGTATGGAGACAGACAATGTGATAAACTATGGCACTACAAACCTAAAGTATGACTGTGTGAAAATTGTTTGGCATGCAGTGTGTTCTATAAAAGTTCTTCATCCGTCACTGCCATGTCCCTGTCATGTTCACACACAAAATCTCTCCACAATCTTACACTCGAGTGCAACCGTGGGAATAGCAGGGTGGGAAACGGGTGGTGCCGTAGATTGAATTGGAATGGAAGCGCTGATACCTTACGTTGTAGTCTCCAACCAGTACCGATCATCGGGTCGCAGCAGAGACTTAATGTGCATCTGTCAGTGTTCTCATCAGAGCTTTTCAGCATAGGGGCTACCCCTTTGCTGTTATTAGGATCCCCTAAGCTGTGATTTGAGCCACTATGCTGTGTTGTGAGCTCCTATGCTGTGTTTCATTCAGAGAAGGGGACTTTTCTGTCACTTTGTAATTAAAGCTTGGCTTTATTTCACTAAATTTGGCTTTCAAATGCAGAAAATAATGTTTCTCAGGGTTCTAAATTTTGAGGGAGAAGATTCCCCCAGAGCCTTACAATGATCATGCCTGCATTGCATTCCTCGTGGCTTTGCTGCAATCAGATGCTCCTATGCTATGGAAACAAATCCTGGTGAGAACACTGTCTTTCCCCCATGCACTTGGCTTTTGTGGGAGAAGCATCAAACTTGTGCATGGCCCCTGGGAAATCACTTCTGGCAAACGTCCTCCCCAGCCATGTGTGAAAGATTGGTACACGCCCTCTAAATGCGGGCACTTGTAAAGGTTCAAGAGGAATGGGAAATTACACCGCCAATAATTGCTGACCTTTCGACCTTCACTGCCCTTACAAAGAGGCAAACAGCTGACTCAAAACTCGTCACATGAGAAAAGTCGGTCCAATTAGTGAAGTATTCCAGTAACATATGGTCGGGACGCGAGAAAGTTTTCACATTTGGTATCTCATATTTGGTCTTATTCCCTGTTTTTTTATAGGTGGAGAATTATGCGTCTGTCATGGAGAGACCGAAGTCGACGAGCGACAATACTCCGGTGAGGGCTGACATGCCTATAACGCTAGTTCACCTTTATCCACGGGGTAACCTATATCTGTTGTTTGGCAAAACAGTGTATTTAGGCACATCAATTCGATGGGTGGTACTTTTAAACTGCAATGTACTGAAAATAGTGAAATTTTAAACCGACGTCCCTCAACGTGATATCCACAAATACCCTGTTTTTAAAAGCCACGGATATAGGTTACCCAACGGATAGAGGTGAACTAGCGTTATATGACTCTTGACTTGAAACCTTAAGTGTTAACCGGGAGAAGTTGAATGGTTGTGAAGGATTAATGGACTGCAGACTGTGACGTGCATTTGTACAGCGGCACCTACAAAGCTGTGCTAATCTGTTCTTGCCGTAAAGCATCAGCATCCCCGTCCATCCCTGTCTTCTCCATTGACTTTCAATACGATGACCATGTACACCTGCATTATAGTACTATTGTGTATATATGTACATGTACTGGCCAGAAAATACAGTGAAAACACACTGCCAGAAAATGTAGACCCTTCCAAGCTAGCAAGATTTTCAGGTCATCTTTTTGGCAGGTTGAGCGGTTTCTGTATAATAGCCCTGGCAAATAGCCCTACTATCTGTCCTTCTGTGGTGATTGTACTGGTCATCTGTCAGTCAATCAGGCACAAATGTTCCTGGCAAAGTTTCCAGCCAATCATGTTGCTGCTTCCAGTCAAAAAGTGACCTGATTGGCTGGCTACTTCCCAGCTGTCAGCCAATCAGGTACTGTTATTCCTAGCAGAATAACCAGCCAATCACATCACTGCTTATAGTCAAGAGACAACCTGATTGGCTGGTAACTTACCTGGGAATAGACAGTCAAAAGGACAGATTGGTGACTGTTTGGCCATGGTCGTTGCTTGGTGTTGCGTATTACAAACAAAAGGTAAGAGTGACTGGATTTCCAAGAAACTAAATAAACATTATCAAAGAGTCAAAGATTTTTTTCAAGCGCAGTATCTAGAATGTTTAGTCAGGCAGGCAGTCTTGTCTTCAAATCACTTGATTATTGCCATGTGCGTTGTAGCAACTCAGTTGTCCAATCTGTCCATACCAACACTATGGTAAGTCTTTTTAGCCTGCTTGAAAGAATGCAGAGGTTTTGTCCAGGGGGATAGTAGTAGCCAGGATTCCTTATGGCTGCCTCCCTTCACAACAGCAGTCAATAATTCCGTTCACTACTCAATATTCTACAATTGGATAAACACGGAGATTTACTTCCGGACATTTTGAGTGACATCCATCACATGCTCCCCCAAAATGTCTGCTTGGAGAATACTAGTAGCTTGGACCTGCTAATGCCTCAGTACTGACACATGATATGATAACTGTGCTCTGACTCATAGATCACAGTAGAAGAAGTTGTTCTGGAGGCAGAGAGGAGTAACAACAAGATCCTGCACAGCCGGGTGACCATCCAGCAACGCCCCACTGACAACTTCTACCAGGGTGAGCTGTATGTGGACAGGGACCACCAGCCAGGGGACAGCAAGAGGGAAAACGGGACCTCCTGCAAGTATGTCTGTTTTCTTGAGGATCTCTTACTATAAATCTTGAAACATTTGCAACTATTTAATTTTTGTGAAATTGTGTTGAATGAATGAACGAAGGAATGAATGGATGAATGAATGAATCATGGATGAATGAATGAACTTTATTACTCAACAATCGCACAAAGTACAGTGTATGGCAACCAATAACGATACTGCAAATATTGTGTTTCTGTGCCATGATATTGTGTCTCAATCACAAACAGGAACATGAAAAAGTCCTTTCTACTCCACTTACAATATAAATAAATTTGCAGTGATTAAGTTTCGTATTTAATTTGATGTTAATCTGGGACCATGTAGCAGGTATCTATTGGTTTGTGACCCTGGTTCAGAACCAAGTTGTTTTGAGTTTAAATTCTGACTGTTTTCGCCCATGTGACTTGTGTGCTACTGGAAAGAATTGCAGTCCTTGGGATAGGACATTAAGCCATGGCCTTCTGTTTATTGTTCTTGTCAAAAAGGGCTTAGGAGAATTTCCCCCAATACAATGAACCAGAATATACTGAGTCAGACATATAATAATGTCTGTATCCTCTGCCATGACCTGAGGAAGAGTAGCTCAACTGTTTGTTGAGTTCATTGAGCTAAACTGGTTCAGGATCACTCTGCTGGATGGAAAATAACAAGTTTTTCTCTTCTACTCCCCTAAATCAAGATTTATGTTTAGAGACTTAACACCCTTCTGGATGGCTCCCAACACTTAGATATTTCTGGCTCAGTGATTCCCACACAGTTAGCAGCTTACTTGTAGCCACTGTTGGTATTGTCAGTAATCCCCTTAGTTCCTTCAGGACTTGTTATATAGGTGTAAAGCATTTCTATAGGACTGAATTGCGTGCAACGTGATAAGTAAGATGTCGTATAGCCACCATCCTTAATGGGGCTCTAATGTAGAGGGAACTCCACAGCAATGAATGAGTCTTAGAGCAAGGAGTCAAGGGACAGAGTTACAAAGTGCTTTTGCTTAAGAGTGTGGCAGTTTTTAACCAAGAAATGTGTTAATGTGTATCACTTCACTGCTTATACTTCACCAGAAGCAAAGTTCCTAAGTAAGGAATTACAAACCGATGCCAGGGGCTGCTTTTTTTGTGCTTTTTGTAAAACTGATATAAGAACTAATAAATGGTGTTTCCACCAACTTGAAGAAAAGTGCATCTTGTTCCCCTGGCAAGACATGACAGTTTTGATGGATGAATAGAAGCATTACTTACAAGTGGTGCAGTACTTAGAATCTTTTAAAACCAAATGAGAGGATCAACTACTGTAAGTGCTCTGTATGGATACTTTGTATGAGATGTCGCTATCATCATTTTATTTTGTTTATTTTCCAAGCTTTGAAATCTATATGGCATTTAATCTTAGCCTGGTATCCAGCCATATCATACTCATAGCTCCCGGAGGTATAATACAGCTGGATTCCAGGCTAAAGAAATGCATTTTCATTTGAAGTTTTCTGTTGAAGGTAGATTATAGCCTGTAGGTCACTTTAAATTATGGAGTATTAGGTTTCCCAAGAGAGTTTGGGATTTCTCTTTTTTTGTCTTTCTCTCCAATTTTGTACCAAACAGCTACTATAGGCTGAAAGTTAAATTCACACACAAAGTAGAAATGATAGCACATATTTTAGTCTCATCATTAGATCTTATTCAAGAAATTGAAGAGTCTTAAGACTAGTCTGGATGCTGTGATTAGACATTCAGACAATGACATGCCACAATATAGAAAGGTTGGAAAAGAGCCTACAACAGGAATATGTGGGTTAATTCAAGCATACATTGTGAATATGGCTTGAATAATTTTATTCTTGTCGCACATAACTTAGAGGTAACTACAACTCTACCATGATGTTTATTCGGGCTGGCATTTTGTTTTTCATATTTATTACCTCTCACAGTCCCAGCGAAATGAAAAATCTGTTGTTTCCAGAGCTGTGACAGAAAGAGATGAAACACCATCTGTGAATTCCAATATAGCAACTATTCATGCAGCACTGATGCAAGAGAAATGTATTCCTTGCTGATGTGTAGGCATATGCATTTGCATGCTTGTACCTGTTAGTTGTCATCATGTTAAAGTGAATGAAATACAGTCACATCCCTAAGACAGAATCTCAATACATAGTTATTCCTGCAACAGCACAGCAGCCTTAACACCAAACGTGCTGTCAACCAAGAAGTGCCTTGCAAAACAGTTCCATGCATCAAAACCACATTTAATCAAATAAATGTCATCAACTTGAATCATTACATGTATGATAGTAACATTCATGTACATAGCTCATTCAATGCTGTTGCCTAATAGTATGCTGTATACATCAATCATTATCATCATATGGTATATATTTGTTTATAAAAAAAAGTACAGTAACCAACTAAATTTCTGTCAGGACATTTACAGCAATTAGAACAAAGTTCCCAACATACGTTGGTAGATAACCAGCTGCTGCCACGCCGATTGCCTGCGAAGCTGGTGTGTTACGCCAAAGGGCGGTTATACCGGCTATATAGATACAGATACAGATACATGTAACGTTTAATGTCTAATGTTGAATAATACATGTTGTTCAAATCAAAATCGTCATAGAAAATGAAAATGAAGAAGCATTATAATTGGAAATAAGAGACATTTGTCGTACAGTATTGCTGAAAAACACTTTTAGAAACAGCTATTGTATAGTGTATGAAAATTAAGCACACTGTCAGAGCAATCAGCCACAGACGTTTTTATTTTTACCAGTTACTGTGTACACATTGTACTTGTATGATGTAGTATCTGTATCCACAGAAGAATTGGACTTGAGTTTATGTTAGCGAAGGGTCAGCAGCCTACAGTAACCCTGCTATCGAACCCTCCGGGCGTATCACCCACCCCGTGTGAGTGCCACATCCATAACCGCTTTCAACCTCCAAATGCCAGGAGAGCAGAGTAATTCCCAGTTTCTCATATAATCCTGATGAACTGTAAGTGCACCGTGGTGAGGCGACATTTATCAAGACTCGGGAGCAAGGCCCGCAATAATGGCAATGGTGTATACAAGAGGTGTGGGTGATTCTTAAGCAGCCTGCAGCTATACAAGAACCTTTAAGCAAGAATTGCATTCAATGCACATTCAAGGACCATAAATCTCAGTGATCTCTCTTAGGTACCTATTCCACCGTCATTCATTGAGCGAACAGAACTTGATTTGTATCATAGAACCCTTGATTATAAGTCATATATATAACTCAAATATGATGCATGAGGTTTAGGTATGATTTAAAAGACAACAAAAGGTTAAAAACCTTTAAAGTTTTGTTCTTTATCTAAGGAGTTTGTACTGACCAACCTGTCAAATGTTTGGTCACACAGCGGTCACTAATCTTTTGCAACCTCCAGTGGAAACTTAAGCTGGTTTTTAAGCGAACATATAGTTTTGATGCTAGCATACATGTTCCACAGGCACTGCCATAATACCAGCACATGAGATAACATTGTTATTGAGGCATTCTCAAGATTGTCTGGAACTCCTAGATATCTGAAGTGTATATACCTCAGGATTCAGAATCAGATGCTGTATTGGTTCATCCCTGTCAATAACATTGAAATCATGTATTTTTCCCATGTGGTGTTATTATGGCATCCTATGCATGGAATTATGAGAGTTGATGTTACATACATTTGGACGTATATCTCTACACAATGGTGAAGTTGAAGGTTGATCTCTTGTTTCTCCTTAATGATATACTTTACTGCAATCCCTGGTACAAATGTTGCACCTGCCATAAAAACGATGTGTGTTGTCAGCAAACGTGACCTAGAGGAAGAGCAATGCTGTAGTTACTGGTCTCCAGATGAAGACTGATCGCTCGGGGGAAGACAGCCACAAGTCTGGATAAGGACACCAAATTGGTTTGCCAAGGAAATCAAGTTAGGATAGATTGCGAGGCGTGACCTTTTTGTAGAGCATTCCAAACAGGGCAAGGCAATCTCGCAAAGTAATGGAGGCAGGTACACGGTAAATAACCCATTAGAAAGCAAACCAAACGCAGGAGAGGGCGTCTTCGGGTGGAAGATGCACGAAGATAGAAGGTTATTATTTGCCCGCTCTACGGGGAAATATTGACGCTGCAATATCCCGCGACTTCAGAAGAACTGCTCTCGCTTGATTCTCTCTTTATATCTTTTAAATGGCTGCGTATTTCCAGGAGTCTGGGACTGTGGGTGGGTTTCTGAAGAATGAGTATTACAGTGTTGAATGCCCCAACATTTTTCAGCTGCAGTATGGTATGGTTGATGTCCATCAGATAACATGAGTGTATACATCTTTTTGTATGTGTGCAGCGTGTTGGGATATTAACAGCCTCACTCACCTCACGCACTGTAATGCTTTTATATCTTTCTTTTGGCAAACAGAATTGAATGTGAAAGGATTGATGTAATCATATAAAACAAAGCAACTACCATGCATCACAGATTCTAAAGAAAGTTGAAGGGGCATGAGTTTTCTGTGAATAGTTAACAACAAAGAGTTCTAATTTGCATTAAGGAAAATTTTACCAGTAAAAAGATTGCAGAGTTTCTGAATTCCTTCAAGCATCGAATTCTAATCAGATCTGTGGAGGAATAATGATTCTATTATTCTTTTAAGGCAAAAAATACTTGCCATAATAAGTACTGAAACAATGCATTTAAGATAGTCCACAAGTTCATAACATTGGGAATTCCTGTTGTTTTGAATACATAGATTGTACATGGTAGCAATTGATAAGCAGGAAGTGATGTTAGAATAACTATGGGTGATTGCTAAGCTTTCAGAAAAAACAAAATGCATAATGTCTTAGTGATTGTTGAGTAGTGAATGGTTAATCATTCTGCAATAGGCTTGATATGCTGGCATTTAGGCTTGAGGCCTTGCAGATGCAGTTCATTCTGAATCTGCCAGGGTGACTCACCAGCACAGTGGCTTAGATTCAGCCACGTTTCCCAATATTTTGCACTGTACATATCACAAAGTATTTGGCAATGTTGAAGTGGATTTTATTTCCACAAAGTCCAATTTGGAAGTAACTGCTATGGAGTGGTTTTATCAATCAATAAGGAGCTCAGGTAATCTTCCAATCTCTACAGGCCAGTGCCAATTGTCTCATAGTGCCTTTAACAGAAAAACACAATAAGTTTACAGGAAAACCCAGTGTAAGCGCAACTCATGTTAGCCTGTCCCACATCGGGTCAGTCTATCGATTTACAGAACACAATTTTGACCTTCCTGTTCCAAGTTCAAAGATTTTCCTCACCCGATGGTTGAAGTGCTTTGAACTGTATAAGCTCTGAACTTGACCTTTGACTTGTTATTGAAAGAATGAACATCGATGTTTGAGTGTTGGGCCATTATAGATATTGGTTCTGCTCCTAACTATGTATTGTACCATTCGATTTTTCACTCTGTGTACTTACAGGAAATTCATACATTTTTTGTGCAGGTTTACCCACTTCTGCATCACTATCTATATTGTATATAACTCAAAGACTATGTTCAACTTGTTAAAATCTAATATCATAATTCACGAGTCTCTAAAACCATGCGTCTCTTTGCTCACAACAAATTGATTTTTTTTAATGTGTAGGAAAAGAAGTTCAAAGTTTTTAGTATTCAGATGTCATATCTGTGTTAAAGAAAAAGATTTACTTTTGTTCTCAACGAAACTTTGTTAACCTGTTTGAAAAGATGTCCAATAAAGTTTCCATTATTCAGACATCATATCAGATTCTATATTGGTGCCAACTGCCAAGTTAAATCAATGGGCCATGAATCAATGGAACAAAGTGTCCTCCTCATGAAGTATTTAGCCCAAGTACGGATAACTTTGTAGTCCCGCTTGGTAATCCCACTTCCCGATTACCTGCCTAAGACTCATTCAATTCCCTCTCCAGAAATTGACTTGTTCTTATTCCGTTGTATCGATCAGGCCTAGGGAAGAAATGTTGTGTTTTCAATTACCTGACCAACCCTCAGCTAGCAAACACTTGCTAGCCGTACCAATAGCCACATTTTGTGTTAGCCACTGGCAAGATTTTAGATCTGACATCTAAGTGATGGAAACATTGTAGACTCGTGCCCAGATTCCTCATTTCTGTTGCAAATGGAAAATTGTCATTGTAACAACTTATATCATGTGTATGATGTTGAAAATTCATACTCTCCAAGCAGAGGTTCAACTTCGGCTGTTTTAAAAATTTTGTAGGCATTTGTATCAGGCTTTCAATTTTGTACCATTTTCTTTATGTCTCACCACAAAAAAAATGGTACAAAATAGAAAGCTGGATGAAAACATCTGCTTGGAGAGTAGCAAATACCAGTCCTTACTAGATTCATTTCAGTTTTGCATTCTTACTTAAACACTTATGGATCACTAAATCCTGCAAAATCTAAAAAAAATAGAGAATCTGTACCGATCAGCCCTTATTTCTTTCAGGACTGTAACCTGAACATTAATTTTGCTAGGCCACAGCAAGCCTTATGCTAATTTGAAGTCTGTACCTTTGGTAAAGTCTTAGTGTGACTCTCTAGACCATTGTATTGGCCTGAAGCACCTGTACATGTATATCCCCTGAGGTCACTTTCAAAGCTGTAGTGCAATCCCCGACCCTAAATTAACTGATGTTCTTGTTATTTCCGTTCCCCGCAGGTTTCCGCTGGGGAGCAAAGTCAACGCACAGAGGTGGGTCATCATGTGTTTATTGATCTAGAATAGCCAGCTGTGTACAGTCTACACTGTCATAGCTGTGACCTTCTACTCATGCTCAAGGTGGTATCTCACTGTACTTGGAGCACTCGTGCGGCACAGCAGGGTTCGTTCACAGTGGCGCTGTTGTATAATTACTTTTGCCAAATTTTCATAATTTAGATATTGTGTAGTATAGAAGACAACAAAATACACAAAATGTAAGAAAATTTGTTCTTTATCTCTGAAATTTGTTTAGTATCTCTCGAACCCTGCAGTGTCGCACTGGTGAGGCAAGGGCAATGAGATACCACCTTTATGCACGACCTCTACAATACATGTATATCTTGGGAAGGCTCTAGGCTGAGGTTTCCACTTTTGTGGGTGTGGCCTCTAGCGAACTGTCAGCCAATCGGCTTCACCTAAAGAAAACTTTTAGGCAATTCTCTGATTGGCTGACAGCTATACTTACAGGCCAGGCCCACAGTAAGAAGATTAGCCTAGTTTAGCGGAGCTTTCCCGAGGTCATAGATATATTGTACGAGGCAAGGCTTTGCATCTCAGGAGAATGTGATCTGAATAACAAGAAAGTTGTGGTATCAAAGTGAAGACCAGTCCTAGTAGCTGGTCAGTGAATGT
The DNA here is from genome assembly GCF_000003815.2 of Branchiostoma floridae. Classification (NCBI taxonomy): domain Eukaryota; kingdom Metazoa; phylum Chordata; class Leptocardii; order Amphioxiformes; family Branchiostomatidae; genus Branchiostoma; species Branchiostoma floridae. Next base: position 5,920,370 of record NC_049985.1, on the reverse strand, counting down.
CATTTTAGTCTGAAGTTCTGACCACAAGTTTTGGACCAGTTGTTGTTACTGCTGCTGCCATGGAGGGAATTTGTTTGCCAACATTTTTTTTTTGTTTATTTGGTTGTTTGTTTGTAGTCAGGACAACTTAATTGGTCAAACTCAAAGAGACACTCAATCATTAAATTTCTAAAATTAGCATGGAAGTTCACCCGTATTGACATACATCCGTTTGGTATCCGCCTTGGGTTCGAATTTTTTGCGATTAAGTGTATAAGTGTTGTTAATCTACATTGAGTGCTCAACACCTGTCAAGGCATGATAGCAACTGGCAAACAATCAATCTTTTCAGAAAGTCAAATATAGTCAGAGCAATTTTGTAATGCAAACGTTTTCCCATTGTAAAATCAGTAGGCATATCAAACATTTGCATACTTTAACAACTTTTTCTACAAATTCCTGTTATTAAAAAACAGCCGAGTATTTATAGTAGATAAAAACATATCCCCTTGGCAACTCGTTTGCCTGGTACGATAACAACCCCCACCCATTGAATTTGCTGACAACCTTAATACATACATGCTGGCTGACTGCACACCCAGATATAGCTTTTGCAGTAAACCTCTGGTCACTGTAATGTTTCTGAAGATCACGTACTCGGGCTGTAAACCATACGTACTGCAGGCATACGATAGGCGATCCTGTTTCTGATGTATCTGCACGGTTCACTACCCCTTCCTTAATGGTGACCAATCAGACAGCAGGGCGGCTGTAATGTAGAGAGATGGGCTATCAGGAAAGCCCCGCTGACACCGCAGGGCTGGAAATACTTTTTCTGCATACCTGCACTGTGACATTGGAAATAACCTGCCCCAGACAAATTTTACCTGCAACACTCTGACTTTAGGAAGTATGGATCCTACTAAAATTGTTCAGGAACCATTGCTATTTTTTCTTCTATACTATATCAGGGCCCGAAATCCTTTTTCTGCATACCTACACTGGTGCAGGTAACACTGAAAATTACCTGTACCAGTCAAGTTTTACCTGCACCACTCTGAATTTAGGAAGTATGGAACCTACTAATTGTTCAGGAACCATTGCTATTTTTTCTTCTATACTATATCAGGGCCCGAAATCCTTTTTCTGCATACCTACACTGGTGCAGGTAACACTGAAAATTACCTGTACCAGTCAAGTTTTACCTGCACCACTCTGAATTTAGGAAGTATGGAACCTACTAATTGTTCAGGAACCATTGCTATTTTTTCTTCTATACTATATACTATTAGGTGGTAACAGTCAATGCAGCTAATAACAATCCACGTACACCTACATCATATGACATTTATGTATAAAACCCAGTACCTGGACCAGTGCAGGTTAGGTGCAGATAGACAACAGAAATACCTGCACAGCTCCAATTTTACCTGCACTAACCTGCATATGCAGGTAGTATTTCGAGCCCTTCACCAGTTCTTCAGCTGTAACTAGAGAGATGGGCTATCAGGAAAGCCCCGCTGACATCGGTTCTTCAGCGCTCTCCGGGTCTCTCAGTGGGAACAAATGAGAAAATCAATGGTTGTCCCCCAGTAGTTTATGGCGATGATAGAAAGTGATTACCTCGTTTTATTGTCTGTAGCAGTGGTCCTCCCAGGCCGCCTCTGCATTGCTTGTGGTGCAACTTGGCTCCAAGAAATCCTCAGAAATTTTTTATCAAAGATCTGTTGCTAGTTATGTGTTTTGAAAACACAAAGTGTATAAAATACATTTCATTGGCTGAGTTAAGGGTCAAAATTGTGATCTACGCATACATGTAGGTGATGTCATTATTATGATACACCCCATTGGTTTCTCAATGCTCGCCATTTCAACAGTAACAGTAACAGTAAAATGGCTGAATGTCAAAAAGCAGCAGGATTGTATTCATTTTTTCTCCAAACACTTTAAATCTTATGTTTTCCTGTAATAGCTGAAGAAAGTCTAGGCCCTAGATGTAATCATTGTGGAAGTGTGCAATTTCATACAACAGTGCAAAAAGTGTGACTGAAGGCTACAACTAAGGTTGAAGAAATTTGAACAGTTCACTAATTATAATTTTTGTCTTTTTCCCAAAATTGCTTAATATATAAAAAAAAACCTATATGCCATATGCATAGTGTTTGCCATTTTCTACAGTCTACATGACTTTGTATGTTCTCATATAGCTCAATCCAAAAGATCTTCCCGCTTGCAGGCTCCATAACTCCAGATCGTAGATAAACTTTAATTTGTTGCCTCTCAACACGAAATGTGCCCCTTAATGCAAACTGTGGCATGTACAGCTACAAGAGAGTGCGCCAGGAGGGGCGTTAAGAGTGGCACATAAAAATTGCGGAGCTGAAAAGCCACCAGCGAAAAGCCATGGGAGTGTCATCTACAATAGCAGCCTGCGTTATCTTACTCTACTGGGACCCTTTTGCAATATAATCATTTTCAGACTTGCCCCAATCGTTTTATGAAAGTGCAAAATAATATTGGGGGACAATGTCAGCGATGAAGCAGATTACTCAGAGGAAGGCTGTTCACTTCATTTTGATAAAGCAAGTACTGTAAATGCAGAAACTTTTACGGTGGTTTAATATTCGCGGTTTGCGCTGTGGCCGTTTCTCCGCGACTCAAAACCACGTGAATTTTTTTACATGGCAGTAAGAGACTACAGTACATGGTTCTACCACGAATTTAAAACCACCGCAAAAAGTCCGTTTTACCACTATTGCAAAATTAAGTCCCCTCAAACTTAAATGCATTTACAGTAGTGGAAGGAAATCTTTATTAAGATCTCAAAGGTGACTTGCTGATTGATCATCTTGTAACATCTGATTCAACAGTTGGCTGACGTGTGTGATGATTTGCCTGTCTGATGAAACTCTGATAAGTTTTTGTGACTACATAATATGTAGTTTTGATAAGCTGTTGCTTCACATAGTATTTCTTTAAGAACCTTGATAACATCCATCACCTTCTAATCTAAAATTACACAGCAACTTTTGAGCAGTCAATAACTATGAATTAGAAATATTATATAGTATCTCCAAGCATAGAAATGTATATTGAGGTGCATTTTGTAACAGCTGTTTGTGACTGCTTGGATTCTCTTTAACACATTTGCAAACAGACTGAGTTTGGATGGCTGTCAGAGAGTAACTTTGTTACATGATCAGCTCGGATGTGAAATATAACCTCAACAATTAGTCAAATCTGGAGATATATTTGGGAAAGTCAAGTAAAAATTATCTGTTGGTTGTATACCACCCAATGCTGCCTAACTGTGTGAAAAGACTTGTGAAACTGCAGTCTGGCAGATCATGGAAAAAGTTTCTGTTTCTTGCAATACAGATTTAGTCTTGATTTTCTGATGGGTGTTATTTCTTGACATATTAGGCAAGAAAGGGTAATGTTATCCCGCAAGGGGTGATATACATGAGACCCTGACGGTGCATAAGCACGTCAACTGATGATGATGATTTTGATGCTATTAGATTTATAAGATATTATGTATTTTACTCAAGATCTTAAATTGTGGTACAGGAAGGATTAATCAAAGTACTAGTATGTTAGCACAGGTAAGGACTGAAAATAGTGCTTATTTTTGTCAGTAGAAGAACTGGACCTTACAAACTAACTTTCCTATCCTTAGGTATATCCAGCAGTACAAGGACCTGTTCACAGAAGAGGGGCGACGGTCGGTGAAGATTGCCCACATCATCCCTGGCCAGCCACCCCAGATCACTCACACACAGACCCCCAACCCTAACACCCCCACGCAGATAGTCTTTCCCGGAGGGGGACAGGGTTTACTGGCTCAAACTGGATCTACCATTTCCCCTGGAGGGGCCACACAGGTAGAAATCACATTGAAGAAATGCACTGATGATCTCCTCACTCTCTCCTCAATTCTATGATAGTTGTAGTAGAATTACTTTGTTTTGTTAGAAACTTCTTAGTCTTTACATATTATGTTCAACATTCTTCACTATATATGTTTCATAGATCCTTAATAAGCATGCTGTAATTCATTGTACTTAGAATAGATATGCAGATGTAGTTTTGATTTTTTTTCACATTTTATCCATTTTTCTGTTTCTAAAGCTTATGCTGTCATTAACATTACCTGCCAGTAAATTAGAATCATAAGTTCTTTATTAGTATTTCTCATCTTTCAAGATAGATTTAGCATTTCTTAGCTGTTATGATTCTGTTAGTTTCATACGTGTGTAGTGTTAGCATGACTTTTTTTATGTTCTCTCTTTCTTTTGTCAATGTTGTACATGTGCTTTCAACTTTGTTTACAGTACAACCGCCCCTTACTGAAGGGGAGCAGGTCCTTAGGGAACAAGCCCAAGGTACTTCCTGCCTCCGTAACCAAGCCTTGCTCTGCCTGCCTGCTTCTGCACCCACAGTTTGTCCACTAGGGCGGCGAACTCGCTGCGACCCAAAAATTGACCCATGTGGCATAGAAAGATAAAACTTTTGCGCCTTGTGTGTTTTGCTTCGTCTTTTCAGTCACACTTTTACATTTTGCTTGATATTCCAACTACTAAGTATGATTCTGAAGGTACAGAATTACACAAACCAGCGAAGGTCATAGGTCAAAGGTCGCAGCGAGATTGTAGCATGATTGCCGTCTAGTGGAAAGTTGGCGTAACCCATTGGTGTCCCAGCCTGAAAGTTTTGGCTTCAGCTTGTCAAACGAAACACAAAAAGCCTGCACCTGGTATAATTGAAGATGCAAATTTGCAGTGGTGTTCAGGTGATTCGTTATGCAAATTATGTCTTGTTATATAAAAACCCGTTAAAACAAGTCCTGCCCTGAAAAAGAAGATACTGCATCATGTTTGGCATTTCCTGATTACTGCTGTTTTGTGGCTTTTGTTGAAATTCTTTCTTTTACAACAATACACTCTCCTAACATGCTTTAATTTGTGACTGACATGTATGTTCTGGTCCTGTACAGAGTTTCTCTGGAGGCTCCAGTGGTGGCAGCAAGTCCAAACGGCCTCCACCGATCAAGCTGTCTCTGTCCCTCAACAACACGGGAAGTCTGTCCTCTAACCTCATGAGCCCACCTGGGGAACAGGGAGATGCAGGCACTCCTACATCTTCAGGTGAGACACCAGGTATACATGTAGAAGAGTGAGTAAGGGAGATAGTTAGCGAGTCATGAATGAGTGGAAATAGACAAACAGTTTCTACATAAATTTAATGATTGTTTTGTTGATGTAAACAGAACAATCATGTACATTTTGTACAATGTAAATGTCCGTAAACTTTGCACTTTGTCAGATTTGCTGACCTACTGGTAGAGCATGTGTCAACAGAAATTGTGACCAGGATCTGTGGTTGGGGTTGTGGTCCTTGGAAACTGTCCCTAATGTAATTTTGGAGAAATGCATGTTAAAAAGATGCCCTCCTAATAGTTACTTTTCAGTATCCAGTGAAGCAAATCTTCAGTCCCTTCTGCAGCATGTATTTACAAAGCCGGGACTTTATTCCAGCAAGTAGCTATCTAACTCAGATTTAGGAAAATATGATAGGTTTGTATAGCTGCATGAGAACTTATGTAAGGAGACAGACTGGAAGAATAGCCAAAGTCTGATCTGTATTAGTTGGTTCATGGTTTAAACTGAGCATGCTCAAGGTCAAAGGTGAATGCCCCTAACTTGTAAGCAGTTCTTGTCTACAGTTGTATATAGTTGAAACCATGAGCCAGCTTATTCCTTGCAACTGTGTCCCTCAGGACTCGGTGCATCACACCCCTCCCCCACCATCTCCATGGGCGCCCCCATGATGACCCCCACCATGGCCATGTCACGCTCCCTCGGCCGGCAGATCCCTGTCTACCCCCTGCCCGGCCACTCCGTTGTCAGCCCTACAGATGGAGTAGGCACGCCACCTCTGGCCAGTTCAGGTACTGCAGGCACTGCAGGCTACAAATCCAAAGAGAATATTTCAGCCATTTTGCTGTTATTACACCCCAATGGAAATCTGTTGCTTGAGCATGAATAAAAGGCATTGAACAAATAATCAAGGAAAGATTAGGTTTCAAAATTGATGAAAGGAAAGAAATGTTTGAAATCCATGATCCAATTGCCATGTTATATAAAGTTCAAATGTTTACTCACTTATCTACTCTTAGCACAATGTTCACTCACTTCACATCAAATTAAGTACAAGTCATGAAATAGCCTTGTGGACAAAATTATTCCATTCACAGCCTTTGTATAAAACACAACATGTACACAAAGTCATGTTTTCGCCTATGACTGAATGTAGACATTTGCCTGTATTGCCAATTAAGATCTCATTTGATGTGTTTAGTCTCACATTTGGCATGAGTGGTTATTATCAACTGTTGTCAGAAATATAAGTCTTTTGAAAAAAATTCAAGAAACCTTGAGAGGAAAACAATCAGTTAGCCCAACTATCCCTTCTTACATCAGTACCAGCATGTGCGTTGTGGGAACACAGCCTCCTATTGTGATCAATAGAGTACAGATCATGAAGCCAGGGTATCAAATTCCAGATAAGAAGTGGAGGACCATTTAGTAGATAATCTCACAAGTTTGGTCAGTAGTGCCCTACAATGGAAAGCCATTTCAGCACCATGGAAAGGAGGGCTGTATTTACATGCAGTATCTCAGTACATGTACATGTAGATGCACCATAGTAGTGGAACTGATCATTGAACAGGGATAAAAATCCTAACCTTAACCATAATGCTCTTGAGTGTCTTTTTGTACCAAGCACATGAGCTGCCGCTTAGGAGTTAGGGGTTAAAGTCTTGCTAATTCTTGTTTTCCATGTAGCACCCTGACCTGAGTTATGACCCAGTCACATAAACAATCTGTGATAAAACTTTTTTTTATGTATAATCTGTAAGTTTTAGTGACCTTGGTATTGCTTTTATCTATGTAACAGTGTTTGTATTTTATATCACTCACTCACTCAGTTCCACACATGTAGCTTGTACAAATTTACATACAATAACATGTATATACTCTGTATAGTATGTAACATGTATAAACCCTGGATGTTAGCTCACTTTGCGGCTAAATAGTATCTCAATAAATTACTACTAGTACAATAAACTAACACCTTTGTTTCCACCTATGCTAGGAGCAGGGTTTCCCCACGGGACCATGAAGACGCCCAAGACGCCCCCACCCCTGCGGCCCGGCAGCGCCCCGGGGGCCCCCAGCGGGCAGCACTCCCTCCCCAACATCCTCAGCAGGAGGCAGTCGGTGCCTGAGATCACACAGGGCGGGGCACAGGGACAAGGTAGGGACTGGACTGAAAATGGTATTTAGGGATATCAAGTCAGCAAACAGTGGTTTCAATATGCAATATAGATAACTGCAGTTTTAAACCACCATATGTTTACTTGATATCCCTTAACACCATGTTATTAGATACAACAGATCATAGCAGTGACAGCACTTTTCCAAGGCATTCACAGTACCGGGAGGGATTTAGACAACAACATTTGGTAGAAAGTTGGCCAAGAATATGTACCAGAGACAAAATGGTGGCAATATCACACAGCTGCACATGGCCAGTTCTCTGGTGTTGCTAATAAAGCATGGTTTATTTGGATCCCATCATTGGTATGCCAACATTTCACAAAACCTGGAATGGTAAACGTAGCAGGTCAGGTCAAGGTGAGCAGTTATAGCACCCGTAGGGAATCAATCTTCATCAACATTGACATTGACATTGAATGCTAACATTTAATTTCCTAACTGAACCTGTCCCTAGGTTCTGTAAGCATGACTAGTTCCAAGGTCCCCACACCGAGCGGCACCCCAACGGGAACCCCCACAGGGACCCCCAAGCCCGGGGACGCCCCACCCACCCCCTCTTCCGTCCCCACCCCAACCTCGGAGAACCTGCCTATAAACATCATCGGCACCATGGCCCAGGCAGGGGGGATAGTGCCGACCATCACGGTGAGTTGGAATTTTTCCTTTCTTTTCATACTGCAAATCTTTAAATTTCACAGTGGTTTATTTTGCAGCTTTCGCGATGACCTCTTCGCCACAAATTTAGGATACTGTCTCTTTTTTATGACTACTGTACTACAATGTGCATGTGTAGATGCATCATTTCAACTGCAAAATTAGAATACCTTTCTTGTCCTCCTATAGAATGCAGCTGACCTTTTAGAATTATACTCAAAGTCAAAAGATGGCACATTAAGGAGGATACTCTGCTTCTCTGGTTGAGGTTCCAATGTTTTTTTTCTGATGACATAAATACTTCCCCACCCCAGACCACGACATCAGGAGGCCTTGTGTCCATGCGGATCCCCATGTGTGTAACCATGGTGAGCGGCACGCCCACTGCCGTGGTAACCACGCCTTCAGGAGTCATCACCACGCCCATCAACCTGAGCGGGGCGGGGCCAGGCATCATGACTGGAGCCATCAACATTATTGGTGGGACCCCTATAGGTATATGTATTGTGTGGTGTTTATCCTATGGTATCGGAATGGCCAGTATAACTGCCCTTTGACATAACACACCAGCTTCTGCTTTTTGTATCTGTGTAGCCAGTATAACCCCGCATAACACAACACTTTAAATCTGGAAAACTTAAAGAAAACCATAACATTATTCTGATACTGATAATGTTATTCCATGATGCAGCATAATACATATAGCCAAAGGAAAACATCTTTTATTCTATTGCACAGTTTGCCCAAACTCTATCTTAGGTCCCCAGAATTCTGCAGACCCTTCCATGTCCCTGGAGACATCTCATTGTTACCTAGATATTGATAAAACTTGGTTCTTGGATTTGGAGTGTCTTTCCCAATGTATTGAGTCACCTGTTATTTCAGTTTGGGGCAACACCCAAAGGGTGGAAACTTTTATCATCATTGTTCACTTATTTGCTCCCCCTCTTCTGTACCCCAGGAGGCAGCATCACCTCCTCCATGCAGGGCACAGCCACCAGCAGTCAGCAGGTCACTGCAGCACCCATCAACATTACAGCAGGTAAGATGAGATGTAGTCAGATGTATGTTGTATGTAAGCCTTGCAGCAGTCCTTTCCCAAAGCCTGTTATACAGTACTTTAGTAACAGCTTACGAGGTCAATGTTACATTCTTAACTAGTGCTCAAAGATGTTGATAAAATAAATTCATTAACTTCACAGGGACTTGATTTTACAGTACAAGAGAAAAGGAGGTTTAGTTTGTATTTGAAACAATTCTATAGTTGTGCTGACTTTAAAATTGCAGCTGAAGCACATATTCACACAGTGTTTTATTCCACATTAATGAGAATCATGAGAAATACAGAACCATGGCAATTGTTTCAACTTTTATGATACATTTTTTTGTTATGTCTTTATCGTTCAGCAGGTATGGCAGCACAGGGTATCAACCCAGCCCTGGCCCCCCAGTTCCTGGCTACAGGTCTGAAGAATGCGCCGCAGGGGCTCCGGCCGGGGACTGCTCCTCTCTCACTCTTACAGGTGAGACTTAAACCTTTTCTTACAATGATACAGAGTGATGCTATATGATACAGGGACACCCACTTGTCCCTATGCTTCTATGTTCCAGCTCCATGATATTCCAACAGACAAATACATGGCAAAGAAAGGTGCAAAATATCACCAAGTGCAGTCATTTAGCTGTCAGGCAATTGATAAGGATACTCAAAGTAAGTCGGTGGCTACTTATAAAGTTTTTCTATATGATTTCATCCCAGTCTCTGCTGACACGTTGATGTCCCTATTTGCATTTCAGTGAATCATACATGTAGCTCAGAAGTGTTTTCAGACAATTGATGATCATCTTACCCCTGAAATATAAACCACAACCAAATGTATGCAGCTGAACGAAGAGAAGACCAGAAGAAATGCAAAGTTAACACAAAATGCTCTGTACACATCACATTCATTAATATGCAAATAGGGACACCAACATGGCGGTCAGCACCTGCCTGCTTCATTGATACAGAAAGCGAGTGAAAACATACCAGTATATAAAAAGAGACTGAGCAATCGAGAGTAAAATAAAGAATGTTCCATGTTGACTGTATTCTGTCTGTCTGTGACACACTGTAGCATCTACCCAGTGGTACCGTGGGTGTGCGCGTGCCTGCGCCACAGTTCGCTACACCCTTGGTTCCGGGGCAGAACCCCCCTCCAAGACACCAGGTGATGGAACGTCCCTCCTTGGGCAGTAACGACAGACGGCAGTGTGACATGTCAGGGCAGATTAGAGGAGGGTTTCAGTTAATGAACAAAAGAAGAACAGCGTCCTAAAGGCATGAATGATCTAATCTCCAAGCAGGTCCTTAAAACCAAAAGCTAACAAAGGAGTGTAGCCGACGAAAGATTGTGCATTGGCTAGCGTTGGCCTTGGGTAGCCAATGCACACTCCTTGAAAGGCTACTCTCCTTTGCTAGCTTTTGTTTCTATCTTATGCTACTGTAGGATCTGCTTAGAGATTATAAGTCTACATAGAATGGAATCTATTCTATGCCCTCTCTGATTCAACAATTGCTAATCTTCATGCAGAAGAGGTTGGCTCCCATCACCATTGAAAGCTTTGGTCCTTACCTACTGCATTATTTTGGGATTCAAATATTTCATGGAAACATCGTAACAGGCATTGAAGCAGCTATTGGAGGCCTTTGAACAGTAAATTGAATTGGCCCTTACTCTCTGCATTATTTTTAGAAGCAAATGTTTTATATAAACAGTGTAACAAAGGTTGAAGGAATTATTTCAGGCCTTCTGAACAGTAAAATGAATTTCATTGTTAATTTAATTATTGTCATTTGAAACGGAAGAGGAGTGTCCAGATCAAAGTCCCTACCTGTAGAATTTGCCCTGACATGCTGGTGAGGTTTCCCCATAACAGCCTCAACCCTTGGACCAGTCACATTGTGCTTGCTTGCTCATTCAGTGGCAGGAATGTGTTGAATAATGTTACTAATCTAAAACATCATCATTACAGCCTCAAATCACTGGCAATAAACAATAAACTGACAGCCTTGCAGGATTGTGCTTCCATTGATATGATATGGTTCAAACTGCTGTGTTAAATTCTAAAGGACATTGAACAATTGAATGCATTAAAAGTTACTGTTGTGCTGAAGCATGGACATATAATTTGTTTGTTTGTCTTTGTGATGTTTGGCTTTTTGTTTCCTTTGTTGTCTTTTTAATAATACAGCTAAGAAAAGCATATCCATGTGACAGCCTTTGTATATCTGATTGCTGTTAAATGTCTTTCATTTCTAACTATAAAAACCGTAGGAACACTGTATTACACGTGTAAATGTATGTTAATTTCTCCATCTCTTGAAATGAAATGTTACAGCATGGATAAGAAGAAAATGTTTTGAAAGAGGGAAGCTACAGTTAAACCTGTACAAGAGACCACCTCTACATAAAGTCCACCTGACCAATGTGCCCACTTTTTGGTGGTCCCTCAAATTTTTCACGTTGATACAAGAATTAAGAACCCTTAGTTGTATGTTTTGAGCTTTTTTCAACACATTGTTACAAACACTCGCCATGAATTTTTTGTTGATCTCGCCTACCTTCATCAAATGTCTGATTCACTGCACTGACTTTCCAGAAACCAGACCACCTGTTCATATAAACCATATTTTATTGGTCCCCCAAGTGGTCTTCTTAGACAGTTTTGACTGTAAGAAACTGAAAAGAAAGCACAAATATTGACACAACCCAGTTTTGACTGTAGGAGACTGAAAAGAAATCACAAAACGTTTTTTAACTCATTCTTTTTATTGATGATGATAAAACATAATTTTACAGAACGAAAATCTTGGCACACACATAAATAAAGACACAAATCTGAGAACAAAAGGACTATGCTCACAAAAGCACAAATCTTGACCCAGATTTTATTTGGTCCCCATGTGGTCTTCTTGAGCAATTTTGGCTGTGAGAGGCTGAAAAAAAAGCACCTTCAACAGAACTTGACACGACCATTATGGTTCATTCCAGGTGCAAGGCCAGCAGCCGCAGCTGATCCCCTTCAACCCGCAGGCGTTGCAGGGCCGCCCCCTGAACCAGGCCACCCTGCAGCAGCTGCAGGCGCAGGGCCAGCTGCCGCAGGGCGTGCAGACGCAGCAGATCCAGCTGAACGCACAGCAACTGCAGCAGATACAGCAGTTCCAGGTAAAAGGCCACCCAGGGCTCGAAATACTTTTTTCTGTACAAATCAGTGTTATTCAACTTGATTTTGTACATGCTGCGAGGCTGATTTTCTGAATTAACTATTGAAACTTTTGCATACCTGCACTGGTGCAGGTAACATTGAAAATTACCTGCACCAGACAAATTTTACCTGCACCACTCTGACTTTAGGAAGTGTGGATCATACAAAATTTGCTATTTTTTTCTTTTGTACTAAAATATAGGTGGTAACAGTCAATGCAGCTAATAACAATCCATATACACCTACATCATAGGACATTTATGTATAAAACCCAGTACTTAGACCAGTGCAGGTAAGGTGCAGGTAGACACCAAAAATATACCTGCATAGCTCCAATTTTATCTGCACTAACCTGTATTTTCCAGCTCAAAAATGCCAACATTTCCCAAGGGAAAGGCATACTTTAACAAATCAAGTCGAATGGCATAAAACTCCACGTAATGCACGTGCGCAGTGGTGCGTACCTAAATTCATATTCAGGCTCAGGTCTGGATTCAAGTCCAGCAGTTCAGGTTCAGACTTTAAGTCCGGACCTGAACCCATCATTGCATATTATGTGCACTAGAAATTTTTTTTGAGGGGGAGGGTGGATGGTGCATATAAAATTGCATGTTATGAATTGAAATGCAATGTGAAAAATACATGCAAATTATATACAGCCAGTGTAAACACGAAAAGTTTTTTGTCTCAGTGCAAATTTCACTGTCTATGGAAGGTTTTAAATGGTTTAGAACAAAAAAAAGGGAATATAAGTGACAGATTGCTTTTTGCAAGTCCGGACTTGGCTCCAGACATTCAGGGTTTTTTTTGGACTTGGACCTAAACATTTCAGGTCCAATTCCAAGTCCGGACTTTAGGTACGCACCACTACACGTGCGTAATGGTGACCTTTGACCCTCCAGGCTCAGGCCCTTCAGCAGTCTCAGTCCTCCCCGCAGCAGGGCGCGGCATCGGACCAGCCGCAGCAGAACCAGCAGATCCAGCAGAGTTTGCTGCAGCAGTTCCAACAGCAGCAGCTGCAGCAGGCTCTCCTACTGCAACAGCAGGTGTGCAAACTGTATACTGTCCTTTACTAACAGCAGGAATTGTTTAAGTCTTTTGTTTTTTGGCTTTCCTACTGCAACAGCAGGTGCACACAAGTTGTCCTTTTACCCTAAACTGTAGGAAATGTCTAACCCTTCTGTTTGTTTCTATAAATTGTTGAGGTATCCCATAGTCTTTTTGAGGGCACAGGAGCAGTAAAATTGGCTACTTGACTTTGGTGGAACTAGAGGGATGGGCTCCACCTTCCAACACCATGCCATTTGACATAGCAGATAACAACCCTCCACCGCTATGGCCTCAAAAATGCTATGGGACTACCTTTACCTTTAACCTTTTGTTCTTCACTTGTCTTGATTGATAAGGGCATGCAATCATCCATCTTTCTATCCTGCTCTTTAAGTTTAACCAACATACATGTACATACATGAACATTTCTCCAGCCTCTCCTGCCATTAACCCCAACTAACCATCACACATGAACATGTACATGTACACATACCAGCAGCAGCCTGCTAGCCCCACCCCAGGTGATACAAGTCCTTCCTCAGGCTCCCAGGTGACAACCCCTCCTTCCCCCACACCCCCTGCACTGTCTGAGCCCACAGAGGGGGTAAGTCTTCACACTACTTCATGTAACACTAACATTCAACCTGCAACACAAACGAACACTGATTAGGCCACAGCAAATTGATTTTATGGATGACATCCACTTCCACAACTACCGTAACGGTTTCTTCATGTAACTACCAGTAGTTATACTTCTACAACACTCATGCATTTACATGTAGCTACCTCATTAGTTACACTCATAGCCACCTCACTAGTGTCACTTCAGCAAGGCTACCACGGCACATCTTCCCAGTATGTTCTTGTCATCTGGACCATTACCAGAGAAGAACCTTTTTTTCAAATCAGCCAAAATCCATATGCATGTTGTTGTTACCTATAAAATCTTCTTGCTGTGGCCTTAGGTAAAAACAAGCTTAACATATTTGCCAACTTTAGTGTCCAATATTAGTTTTTAGACTGTGCCCTGATGAAACTTGTGTGTTCCAGGGCATTCAAGGTCAGATGCAGCAGTTGCCCCAGGGTCAGCAGCAGCTGGCTCCCCTAGGTTACCAGAAGCCTCCGTCGTCCCTCACGGTACAGCAGCAACTGCAGCAGAGCATCCAGCAGAGGCAGACGTCAAAGAGCAAGAGTCGCAAGCGCACCACACCAACACCGCCCAAACAGTCCTAGGCACTATGAAGCAGTCTTATGTACTACCAAGCAGCCCAGGGTACTTTTCAGCAGTCCTAAGCACTGCTGAGCCACCTTAAGCACACACTGCCAAACACTCCTGCAGACTACCAAACAGTTGTAGTAACTTACTCTTAGGCACTATGAAGCAGTCTTATGTACCACCAAGCAGTGCAAGACACTTTTGAGCAGTCCTAGGCACTACTGGGCCATCTTAGGCACTTTTAAGCAGTCTTGTGCACTTTTATGCAGTCCTAGGTAGTATGAAACATACTTTGGCATTACCAAGCAGTCTTTGGCAAAACAAATCTGTCCTAGGCACTACTAAACATTCCCATGGACTATCAAGCAGCCATAGACACAACCAAATAGTCTTCGAGAGTTACAGGAACTGTCCTAGATACTACAGACCAATCCAGGCAATACAAGCAGTCTGCTAAGGCACTACTTGACATAGGCTCCAGTGTTGCCAAATGAATCATGTGAAAAACACAGTGTATGATACATGTATATTGTATGTGAATGTTGTCTTAACGGACATGCAAAGCTACAGTAAAGCAGAAGTGTTGCTATCCAATCTTTTTGTATCATGAAAATTAAGGTACTGAATAGATGGCAAAACTAGTAGTGTTTCTTAATAAGTTCTAGTTTTAGTCTTTGCTTTGCTGAGCTTTTCTTGTGGGATAGATTTGAATGAAGCTACAAGTAGCATACATGTATTCAAAATTGATGTTCTTGTGTGTACATGTGTAAAATGGTTTCATACCATGTATCAAGTAGACCAAACAGTGCTGGTATTATTTGGTATCTGTCAGAGAGAAGTTGAATTGTTGTAGTCATAGAATGTGAGGCCAACTCAATTTTAGGAAAATCTGAATATTTTTTGCGGCTACAGTCACATGCCGTAGATGGAATATTTCAAATGAAGACTTGTGCTAGAGAAATGAGAATGATTTTCCGATTTCAAGGAAGTATCTTGTATCCCTATTTTAGAAAGGTATGCACAGTGACTGCAGTCTGCATGTTTGTTATCATGGATTTCGCTGTATTTATTTCCATCAATATCTGTATAATATACATTTGTACCAAAGTTTATGTGTTGTGTTTTCTGTTCGATCTATCTTGTAAGAATACTCTGGCAGGAAAATGTTTCTTTTATTAAATATAAGAGTACCAAATACCAAGGACAAACCGGAAAGGATGTGAGCTAAGCTTACAATGCATTGAAACTGCTAGCAAGCACACAAACTCTCACTCACACACACACACACACACACACACATACAAGTCTCTTATTCCAGTTGTAGATACACTTTCTTATGCTTACGTAGACTGAGAGTTTTGCAGATCTCTATTAAAAGAGGTAATAATCTATCAGTCCCATACCAACCATATACCCATCCCCCTGCCAAACACAATATTTCAAATTTATGTTACTTTAAAAAGTACACACAGAGAATGCTCAGGTCCCTCTTTACTTGTCTTTATTAAGATTTCTCATATCTGGAGAAGCATGCACACATCTGGTCTACTTCAGCTTCTTCTTGGGGCGCAGGTTGTTAGTGTGGCCACACTTCTTCTTACGGCAGTTGGTCGCACGCGGGTGCAGGCGGGCGTAGCACCTGGCGGGAACACAAAGGCAACATCAGCTGCATGTAGCTGCTAAAACTTTCAGTCCATCAACTATGTCAACTCAAACCCAGTGGATTATAAAGACGGGGTTTGAGATACATAGGGAAAGGCATCAAAGTGTGACAAATCATACAAACTTTCTGGACATCCAAACTATGGCAACTCAAACTCCTTGGATTATAACGTATGGATTATTACAAGTATGCATAGGGAAAGGCATCCAGTTATTCGGCTACAGGGCTCTGGACAGCCCACAAAGACAAGAAATGACAAAAATCAACGAGCGTCCCTAACTGGAAACCAGTATTCCTGCCTGACGGAAGACTCTAGTCTTAGTACGAAATCTCAAGACTTACTTGCGACAGATCATCTTGTCACAGTTGTACTTCTGGGCCAACATACGCAGACTGGGCTCGATGATGCCACCACGCAGACGCAGCACCAGATGGAGGGTGGACTCTGTATGGGGGTGGAGGTATGGGTTTCATTAGTCTTTTATTTAGCATGGCACAAATTCAATTTATTTATAGGCATGGTTGTTTGATGTACCTCCAATCACTATCATGTCTGTCTGTAAATTACCAGTAAAGACATTCCCTCAATAGAGTGGACCATTTACTTAAATTTATGACATATAACTTAGAGGCAACATTCCAACAATCTTTATTGGATTCCCTGCTGCCAGTATCTGATTGGAATCTCTACATTACAGGTTAACAATTTCCCTTTTGGACTTCATCATTTAGGGTTATGAGAGTCAAATTCACTGTAATGTAAGCTCATCTGTGTTGGTAGTAATCATAGTACAAGGCCCAACTTTCTTCCCCATTATACCTTTGTTTTGGAAGCAAGCATTGTACTAGGATTAAATCCAAGTTTAAAAGATCTATGCTTTTTTCTAATGTTAGCAACTTACCCTTCTGGATGTTGTAGTCAGACAGGGTGCGACCATCTTCCAGCTGCTTGCCAGCAAAGATAAGACGCTGCTGATCGGGGGGGATGCCCTCCTTGTCTTGGATCTTGGCCTTCACATTCTCGATGGTGTCTGAAGGCTCGACCTCGAGGGTGATGGTCTTGCCTGTCAGGGTCTTCACAAAGATCTGCATTTTCCTTGCTGGATGAAAGAAACACACATATACATGTGAATACTAGTAATATTTGTATATTTTTTCTGGGGTTTGTTCCGCACAGCAGGTAAACCACGAAAAAGCGTAAAACACCAGCTTTGGACCGTTTTGTACATCTTCAGTCTAGTCTACCTGATAGGTAAAAACTATGGAGTACTGGGAAAAAATTATATGGTTTGGTCCACTCACACCTGGATGGACATCTACTCTTTCGATGAGTGGTGGGTTCTTCAATCTTATCCAGGTAATATTGGTATAGATTCCCTTTCTGGATATATTAAATGTGATTTTGTAGATCGGCATGTGGCGCCCCCCTCCCCATTCCTCCACATGTGCTGCATGCTGAAACCGATGTCCAAACCCATCGACTTTGTACGGACGATTATTGTCAGCTTTCAAATTACAGCCAACCAAGAACCCCAAAATAATGTTCTTCAACACTTTAAGCTTCTAAATTACGGATCACTGTCGATCTCTATACAAAAACGACGGCGTACTATCAAAATTTTCCTGCGGTACAAATTCAGACAAGTTACCTTTCTCGTAGCAAGATGGCGGAAAGGACGAAATCTCGTCAATTCTCGTCGGAAGCAGATCTCGCGAGAACTGCTTGACTGATCGGTCATTGACCTAAGAGGAGAGGTCAAAGGTGGATTGCAGCAAGAAAAGTGTGTGGAAAGTGAAAAGCAGCCGCCTACTTCTTCTATAAGCTCTTGTGTTCGCGTTTGAGAAGCGACTGAGTTACAGAAGCCATGGCAGGAGTTACAGCGCGAGTTGGTGTGATATTTGGGCACCTGCAGCGCCAGGGAGCCCGCCCGAGCCCGGTACTCTGCACGGTGGCGGCCAGCAAGAGGAGCTCAAGTTCAGCTGCAGGTGACGCCTGGTGGGCCAAACACTCAAGGGTCCCCGTGTTGGACTCCGAGATGAGCTACTTCGACTCAGACCCAGGTGGATTGTGTTTAACATATCAAACATAGATCATGAGATGTAATTAGACTTTCAAACTCAGATTTTCTTTTAAAGTTTGTGAATATAAAAATATGTCTAGATATCAGCAATTGGCTCTTCAACTGTTTAGAACTTGAAAAAAGTCAGTTTTGAACTCGATTTTATTAAGATTTTGGGTCCAAAGTACTCCTCAGTTGCTTACGTACTGAACTGTTGCAAGGGCGGCGTGCATCATGTCTCATAATTTGTCTGGCATAAGGTAGCCTTTAGTTATCAAGGTAGTCTGAGTCATCCCCTTTATGGAATTCAAAATTTATCCCGTTCTTTAAGGGTTAAGTATACTGCAAGTCTTTTCCCATCAGATAAGTGTACTCATCACACAACATTGCCTTCACATATGTTGCAGGTGCTGACAAGACAACAGTGATCTTCCTCCATGGCAACCCCACATCCTCCTTCCTGTGGAGGAACATCATCCCACTGGTCCAGCCACACGCACGCTGCATCGCCCCCGACCTCATCGGCATGGGACGCTCGGGCAAGAACCCGTCAGGCTCCTACAGATTCGTGGACCAATATCGCTACCTGAGCGCCTTCTTAGACAAGGTAAGCTTGGTGGCTTGTATACTCTCACATTTAACTTCTTTGTAACACAAACTCTGCTGTCCGGGGCTGTAACTGGCCCCTGCCGGCAGATGTTTGGTGGGCTGCTATAAGTGAGATTTAATCAGGCTACTCAAACATGTACAAGTGACTACCTCTACATTGGGACCACCAGTGGCCAATGTGATCACATTTTAGTGGTCCCTTAGATAATTTTCACAAGTATTCCTGTCTGTAGTGACCACCTGTGTACATACTAACTTAGACCAGATTTTATTGGCCCCAGAACCGAGTGGTGTTCTCAGGCAGTTTTGACTTCATTCTTAGGTGGTGCCATGGTGGTGTTTAGGTGAATGTACACTTTGTTTGAATGACCAGCACAGACCTCAGCACCTTTATTCTATGCTCTCTGTTCATGATGCATAACTTGCATAAACCTCAGCACTTGCTATGACTCGAGCCGATTTCCCACCTGATAGAGACTGTTTAACAACCAAAACTAGTTTTGTATGACTTTGTAACATGAAGAATGCGAATTGGAAAAACAACAAAATGCAAAAATCTTCCAAAATATACTTCTATATCAAAAAAACTTTTCTTTGAACTTAAAAGATTTATCCATCAGTCAGTGGTTGTTCAACAGTCACTTTCCTTGGTGGAAAGGTGCTAATGTGTTAGATGTGTTGTGTGGTCTCCTTTAGTTGTCCACCTGTTTCCCTTGGTGTGGTTGCATTTGTGTCATCTGCATGCATACATGAATGTTTACTTTTCTACCGAAAGGTATAAATAGACTGTACCATTCAATGGTGGGTAAAAGCTCAGCAAGAATTTCACAGCTTATCTGTTTGCCCTTTTTCTTCAACTTTCTGCATCCCTTCCAATCAAATAATGCCCTTTATCATTTATGCCACTGACCCAGTTGAACATGTCTGGCATGCCCTTAAAATCTCTGACCCCAACTCCCTGTTATACCCTTTACTAGGTCATTGACCTATATCTCAGATCTCTGCTGTGCCCTTAAGGTCATTGACCCTAAGTCCCTGTCATGCCCTCTGTGCCATTGACCCCAGGTCAAAGCCCCCAGCCAGCTGTCCCTAGTGCTCCATGACTGGGGTTCAGGTTTGGGGTTCCACTGGAGTCACCAGAACCCAGCCAGGGTCCAGGGGATTGCCTACATGGAGGCCCTGGTGGCCCCCGTCAAGAAATGGGAACATTTTCCAGAGATATCCAGGAAGGTCTTCCAGGTATGTTGATTAATATTTCTCATCCTCCTTGCCCGAGGTCTATAGCTTGGAGACGCTCTAGTAAACCAGTCTGAGGTTTCCACTGAGGGAGTCTGAGGGAGTGGCCTGTAAAGGTGGGGTCACACCTGCGTACATATTTAAGTCCGTATGAGGCGCACATGGGAGTATTTACCTCCACCAGGCTCCACAGGTCGTTGTAAAAATGATAGAAATTGGACAAACGTAAACAGGTAACATGTCAGACGAGTTAGCTAGGTCGCTAACCATACTTCTCGGTCAGCTAACTCATCTGGCATGTTATGTTTCTATATTTGTCCAATTTGTACTATTTTTCCCGCGATCTGTGGAGCCTGGTAGAGACTAAGAGCGTTTTACGCACCTCAAACGGACTTGAACATATACGCATGTGTGTCACGCAATTAGAGAGTTGCATAAATCATTTCTATAGCTAAGCAGATTCACTGACTGCATAGAGGCCACGCCCACAAAAGTGGAGACCTTGGTTTAGCAGAGCAACCCCAAAGGTACATTACATAGGGGGCAAACCAATCACTTTGCAGGAGAAAGATGTTAATAATCATACTCAAGTTTATTTTTGCAAAAGGCTTTTCTACGTACAAAAAATAAGACTTCCTAATGTCTCCAACATAAGACTCAGCCAGTGAAAAAGAAGATGGACACTGCTATCATTAGTAGAATGAATCATATGTGTGGACATTTCAAAACATAGTATTCTTAATTCTCGTGTTCCTTTCTGTTTCACTTTTATTTATGTTGCTGTTTTGTTTACTTTCGTAAATTATTTGATTTGCTCCCAGGCCATGAGATCAGAGGCAGGAGAAGAGATGGTTCTGAAGAAGAACTTTTTCGTGGAGCGTCTTCTCCCGATGGCGGTCATGCGAGAGCTGAGCGAAGACGAGATGGCAGCGTACCGCGAACCCTTCCTCGAGCCAGGCGAGTCACGACGACCCACACTCACGTGGCCGCGGGAGATCCCCGTGGCGTCTGACGGCCCCCAGGATGTGGTGGAAATCGTGCAGGGGTACAGAGAGTGGCTAAAGACTACGGAGAACATTCCAAAGCTGTACATTCATGCCAAGCCTGGCTTCTTCGGTTCAGCAAATAAGAAAGTTTCGGAAGAGTGGCCTAACGTGAAGACTGTGACTGTGAAGGGGCTGCACTTCATACAGGAGGACTCTCCTCAGGAGATTGGGGAAGCTATTACAGAATTTGTGAAGGAGATGTAAAGTTTGGTTCTTATAATTAGAAAGGGGTGTGTTCAACTATGTTGGGTTCAGATCACCTTTACTTGTGGAAAAAAATTGATGAATGCCAGTAACATGTGTCAACATTAGACCATTGAACAACAAATGCATGTGTCACCTTTCCCTAATATGTGCCCACACTCAAAGCATTATGATCTATCTTGTCAGGTACATTTCTTTTGAATGTAACTTCTGGTCATACTGAGCACTGTAAGTAGGCATAAAGTTGTACTTATTTCTTAGCTAGGAGTTGTATTTTTTTTTGTGTTACATAAAGCATATTGCATTCATAAAGTGCCCTTAGATCAATAGAAAGGCCTACTGTTCCCTTGCAGATACTTTAGTCAAAGATATAAACTGAATGTTTAAGAAATGGCATCACCCTCTTTTGTCAGCAGAACATTGTGTTGTCTTGAATCATGGATAATCAAATACTGGTATTGAAATAATAAGCTGCATATGGTGCTTATAAAATTAATGATGGTCTTATATATGTATGTGGGTTGAAATTTTGTGGAAGCTCAATAAAATGATATGTAATGTATTGACAGAAAATCATTTTTTTAAGGATGTCCAAATATCTGTTTTAAGCAAACATTTCAAATTGCATGTATTCCTCCCCCATTATCTTCCCTACCCTACCATTCAAGTTCAGTCATAGTAAGGACATTATGTAGGGTTATAGATCAAAGCATGTGTGCTGTTTCTTCTTGCAGTGGTCCACCTGTCACCACTCCTTATACTGTCAGCTGTTCTGACTACCACACTCACATACACTCACAAACTTTTTTGGATACTGTCATAAAAAAATGATACCATTTACCAGAATTTCCTATTAATATAAGTGCCTAGTTTTTCAAGAGCTTTGAAGACTATTAGCAAAATAAATGTACTTCAATCTTTTAAGATGTTAAAAATCATATCTGCCATTGCCAGCTAAAAAAAACTAAATGGTCCATCCACAGCTAATTCATTCCTCCATACCATTGACGTTTCTCACCCATTGCAGATAAACCTCCCCTCTAAGGTGTACGTTGTGATCCATGACTGGGGTTCAGCCCTGGGGTTCCACTGGTGTCACCAGCACCCTGTCAGGGTCCAGGGGATCGTGTTCATGGAGGGCATGGTGAAGCCTGTGCCGGGCTGGGACTACTTTCCTAAAACTGGCAAGAGGGCTTTCCAGGTAACACATCTGTACATTGATTTTATAAACTAAGGTACTTTAAGGGACACAACAGCTATGGCCAGAGCTCTTAGCCTGGGTACCATCCGGGTAGTAGTTCGCTCCTATGTTTGCTTAACAGCAGAGAAGCGATATGTGTATTATGAATGTCAGAGCTAGAAGCGACACTGCGACAGAATGTAGTATATATTGAACGCTGGAGCAAACTACTTTCCGGATGGTACCCAGGCTACAGAGCTCTTGCTTTTGATGCAGCAACTGAGTCATATAACTGGAGACTTTATTAGCTTCTCCACTTATATTTCATATATAGCACTAGGCTGTTTTGAGATAGATATTGAAGTTGAGCTAAGAGATCTATGAGCAGACCTCTGTATCTATATAGCCGGTATAAGCGCCCTTCGGCGTAACACACCGAGACTTAGCCCCCAGTGCATGCTGTAATATTATCTGTACACAGCTGTGTGGCCCAAGGGCTATGGGAAAGATGAGCACTGCCCTATACACTGTGTGGGAAGGACATGGATGTAATTTGTGTGTTTATTGTCTACTATTGTAACGCTATATACCTGGTCCAGTATTCCTTCATCTTGTTCATCTCTGTCGCCAGGCATTGCGAAGTCCTGCCGGAGAAGAGATGGTCCTGCAAAACAACTTCTTCGTCGAGCGCCTCTTAGTCTCTGAACTCCGTGGCAAGCTGACCGAAGACGAGGTAAACGCCTATCTCGAGCCCTACTTAGTGCCAGGTGAGTCGCGTCGCCCCACACTGACATTCCCGCGAGAGATCCCCGTCATTGGCGACGGCCCTGAGGACGTGATCCGGATCGTCAGCGCGTACAGTAAGTGGCTGGAGGAGACGAGGATCCCGAAGCTGTACATCCACGCCGAGCCCGGGTGGTTCAGCGGCGCGCTGAAGGGCGTGGCGGAGGCACTACCGAATGTCAGGACCGTGACAGTGAAGGGCCTGCACTTCCTGCAGGAAGTCTCTCCCCAGGAGATAGGGCGGGCTGTCGCTGACTTCATCGCTTGAGCCTTCAGATGCGAAGCTATGACACCCACAAATTTCTGTGGTGCAATAATGTCTATGAAATAATCAATAGTTTTTATATGGGGAATTTTTATATGTAATTCAATGTGTTTATAAAGTATGTGACTGAAGCACTATCTTGACACTTGATATTTGTTTCACGTAATTTGTAAGGTAACAACCTTCTCAAAGTCTGTGTCAAAGTAATGAAAATGCAAGAATACATATAGCAAACTAAGGATTTTATTTCAATATTCCTACATTAATTCTGAAGGTATGATTCAATTGTTGGTAGATGTAATGGCAAAATAAGTAGCAGTTAGTCTGTGGCATTACTATGCACTGGCTATGCCTTGGTCAAGAAAATGGTCTATCTAATGTAACAGTTATCTAATGGGTCATGTCTGATGCCAGGATCATCATTTTCAACACACTGATCTTAGAAGTCTGTACTTTGCAGTGGATGGATTACATGTCTGACCACAAAACCATTTGTAGCAGTAAGCAAGTACAAAACATAATCATGCTGGCTTCGTGAAAGTGCAATGTACTAGATGTTACATTTGCAACTAACGCTCATTATGGTTGTAAAACTGCATTGATTGTCCTGTGTCCACCACTATACTGACTTTTGCTACAACATAAAAACAAGAAATCAAAAATACTACACATTTACATGTACAAATGTAGATCCATTGCATTAACTCCCTTGGCTACTTGATGCCCTTTGCAGCTAGTTGCTCCTTCACTGTTGCCAAATACTGAGGATCAGGGTAGCCGTAGCTGCAAAAAAAGTGAAAA
This sequence comes from Branchiostoma floridae, assembly GCF_000003815.2. NCBI lineage: Eukaryota > Metazoa > Chordata > Leptocardii > Amphioxiformes > Branchiostomatidae > Branchiostoma > Branchiostoma floridae. The sequence goes on along the minus strand of NC_049985.1, from coordinate 5,896,033 downwards.
CAATAAATATCTTTTAGTTACAATGTTTCCCTGCATGACAAAAATTATTTATTACTTCAATATGTTCTGTAAATGCTGTAAATGTAAGTAAGTGCTAACATTTCAGATTCGGTACAGACTCATTCAGTAGACTCATTGGATTCAAAACTTGCAACCCCCTTAATGGCTCACCTATTAATTAAGGATTGGAAAAGCAATGGATATATAGCATGTTACCTGTTAGGTCCACCATACTTGCTGGTTTTGTGAGGGATACCATTCCACACCACAGTATCAGTCAATCCTGTAGTTGCTGATGTACCAATGGTGAAGACTAGACGGCTGTCAAAGGCTTGCTTCAGCAGCCTGAGAACCTCACGGCCCTCCGCATTGTCTGGAAGGTAGGCTGTCCGTGATGTTCCAGTGTAGGGCTTCCCGGGATTTGGATGCTCTGGCTGAAATGAGAATATCAACTATCAAGGCTTCAATCTATTCATTCAATGACTTAATAATATATGTGTTAGAATACTGCAAAAGAAAAACAGCTGTATGTCTTGTCCAAAACAAAAGTCCCTGTGCATTGATGCATCCAAAACAAATTTAGTTATATGTGGCAATTACACGTCAAGACTGACATATGAAACACCTTAAATCAAATTTTGGCCAATATGAACAGGTTTGTTGTAAAAAAATATATATTTCAAAACAAATTAGAAATTTTGAGTCACCCTAAATCAAATTTACATTACATACCCCTTGTGTACCATCAGGGAAGTAGTAGTGGATTTCGATTGTTGCAATTGAGCGACAGTTCATGTATTCATAGCCAGGAAGGGAGTGTAGGTAGTCAATGCGATGTGTCATTGTCCCCGGGGGTTGGTTGCCCTTCAATTGTCCAATCACAGACTTGCAGACAAGACACTGACCAGAAATTTTCAAGGCATTGTCCAGGCAGTCAGCACAGAACTTGTGCTTACAACGTGTGGTTGTTACAGGCCCAGTGAAGTAACGGAGACAAATTGGACACGTGTCTTCTTTGTCCAAGTTTCCAGATGCAGAGGACGCTGGTGACACTCCTGGTGAGGAGAATGATAGAATGTTCTTGTAAGTAGACTACACATCCGGATAGTAGTTCGCCACGACGTTTATACACTATATACAATCGCTTCTCTGCAGTATTCTGTTGTAGCAGAAGCGAACATAAGAGCGAACTTACTACCAAAGGGTACATCATTGATATGAGCTGAAGTCTATCGAAACAATAGATGACCTCACAGAAGAATAGATGACCAACAAGCGACGTTACCATATCCTGTTTCACATGATGAACGCCCTAACGTTACTACTTGTACTTACCATGTTTGCTCGTCTGACTTGGGGATGCTCCTTTCAGCAAAGAACGTAGTTCTCTCTCTGTTGATTCTAGCATTACGTATTGGCCAGGTGGCGGGATGTTTTGTTCAAACTTGCGCCCCATAACCGAGTAATCAACAGGAATGTTTACCAGTCCCAAGTCCACCGTGCCGATAGGTGGTTTCGTCAAGTCAATCAGTCTCGTTGCCATGTCCTGTGAGAAAGACGCTACTTCGTAGTCGCCTCCCTCCCGAGCTAGAGTTTCTGCAAACTCACAGGTGCTTTTGGCGCTCGCCAGACCGATCTGCGCTCCCTCTATCTCTGCTTCGATCTGTTTCTTCCTGGATGTTTCTTCTGTATCGATGCAAGCTAGAAGTCGTTCTCCTTCTTCCTTTACCAGGGCAACCATTGTTTGTACAGTTTGGTGGACGTTCTGACGAGCCAACTCTGTATTTTTCTGAAGTTGTTCCTTCAAGCGGTTCTGAACTTCTTCTGTCCGTTGGAAGAATTGCACTTGGGCCTGGCATTGTGGTGTGAGATCTAAGATTGTCTTTCTTTTCTCAGTGGCCACCTCTTCAATGCGCGTTATGTTGTGTAATAGTTGTAAGTCCCTGTGTTCGAACAAGGCACATTCGTTGCATATCGGAGTCTCGCATGTCCTACAGTAGAGCTTCAGGATTTCTCCGGAGTGTTTGGGGCACGGCGGAACTTTCCTTGTCCTGAAGACACCGTCATATTTGCCCGTCTTCAGTTCCTCAAACGTGAAGAGGGTGTGGCCCTTGGTAGCTCTCTGAAGACGATGTGCCAACTCACAACTCTCACACAGAAACTCAGCACAGTCTGAACACCTGGACGTGGCTGGCTTCCCTTCGTCACAAGTGGTACAGAGGAGGCCATCCTGCCCGTGGCGAACCTTGTGGTGCTCCGTCACGGCTTTCACCAGGCTAGCGAGGAAAAAGTTGTCCTTTAGACCCTCGACGCCATTTTCGGGCAATGAAACTTGCTCACGACAAATAGGACACGGAAAGGTGTCTCCGTCGTTCTTCTGGGCCCATTCTCGCAGACAGTGCGCACAAAAGGTGTGCAAGCAAGGAAGAACCTTCGGCTTCTTGAAGTTGTAGCAACAGATCGTACACTGGATGAAGTCGTCGCTGACTTTCTCCGAGAAAGAAGCAGTCGCCATTGCTGTTTGCGATCTCACTTCCTGATTTGACGTCACCACACCTGTGACGTACCGAAACTTGAAAGGTCAATGTCCACTGTTTACACGACCGTAGCTTAGGGATGAGAATTTTACTCGACGATTTTGTTATAGTTTCCACCAAGTCTTCATTGATCAAAGGCGGCCTTTTGGTTAGAGTTGTTGACTTAAATCTAAAGGGTCTTTAACATTACTAGACTTAGTTTTCACCAGAGTCGAGTGTCTAACGTTACCTAACTTCGACTAGGGATGTCCTCTCGGCCCGCGTTGGAGTAAAACCACACCTACATCGAGCGTGTTCTACCTCGAGCGTGTTAAAACATTCCATCTACACTTATTGTTCTTGATAAACTCGACATGAAATCAACAATATTGCATTACATGTATTAACTATTTCCAATTTTTATGAAGTGGCTTTCAAGTGTTCTCAAGGGCTGACGTCAGAGTTGCGTTGCGCGGTAGAGGGCAAAAAATGGGTGTGACTTAAAATCCTTGAAAATCCTTCTTTTCCTTGAAAATTTTTGCCCAATCTGGAGACTTTTTGAGTTAGAAGAGACATGTAGGGTCTAAGCTTTCCTGTTTGGGTCAAAATTTGTTCAGTTCAGCAGTTCAGCTGGTGTAAGGACAGGTTTTAGTTATAGGGTGCTACTGGTTGTATCAGGAGGGAAAAGGGGTCAGAGGTGAGGTTTCTTTCATAGAGGGAGCTTTTCTCGGAGAATGAGCAGAACAACCCTCTGTTTTCTTTGAATGGTTATAAACTAGACCCAAGTGACTTTCTGGTGGAGAAGAATTTTTAAGATTGAAATATGGGTTAGTACTTTTTTGAAGCCTTCATTCAGTGTATTTCAACATGCTTGTCAATGGGCAGCCCTAACTTCGATGTCTGACCTCTACGTACAGGATAACAGTATCTTTCAAGTACATGTATACCTACTTGTGAAGAGAGTGATCCAATGATTATAAATTTAAACAATTTTGAGAGGGTCAGAAAGCTGTTTGAACAGTCCTTCCTACACCCGGGTAGCATGCTCAAGGCAATGCCGATGGACGTCCGGTAAATTCTGGGTCAATATTTCAACAGAGTGTCCTATTTTCTTAGTGTCAATGACCTACTTCTAATAACGTCTTGGTCGGACCTTGGTCGGACTATGCTCGACATGTACTGAATGTGAAGTTGGCTCAGATGTTCACACCAATTGAGTAGCTGGGACCGCATTTCCTGCTGTTATGGGATCTAGCTTTACTCAGTTCAAAGTTGGTGCCTCGCGGTCGGAATTGTTGGTGCAACCTTGATGAGTGCGATGATGATGATGATGATGATCGTGTTTTCACAGCTTGTCCGGTTTTGAACTCAAGGTCCTCAAGGGTTTGGTTTGGTTTGATACAGATCTCTATTATTGACTGATTAATGGTGAAGAGCGTCGCACATATGTAGGGAATCAGATTGGGAAACGTATATCCGTTAGGAAAATGTGATCGGGAAACGTTATAGACAGGATGAAATTGGGAAGGAACAGAAATCGGGAGCATGGGGAAGAATGAATGGGAAATTACGAAGAAATGTAGGATAGCGACGTAAGGCAATACCCCATAGCTTCACCAGGATGAGTCAATCATTGCACAGAAAAAATAGGTGGCTATCCATTAAGTAGAATCTGACCAATCAGAAAATGGAAATAAAGTCAATTATTTTGCCATTAATATATATATATTTCATATCATACGTTGAATCTACTTTATTACACTTGTCAGAAGAGTAGGCTATAGGTGTGCTTGACTGAAAACGCGATTCATGGCAAAGCCGCACGTCTAGCTAATGAAAAATCGCCATGCTTCGTCCTCTGCCCTGGGCCTGGCCTAGCCACAGTAGGTGATTTTGCTATGCTATTTCATGATTTTGTGTGATTTCTTTCTCCTTGGCTCAGAAATCTTCAAGATGGAACAGATTTCTGCTCCTACACCGGACCTGGACCTAAATTTTCTGTACCGGTACCCACCCCTATGTTGTACTGTACTTCTATTCTTGCTGTTATTCATGTCATCATCCTCATCATCAGATATATCTGGCAACTTGTATGTGCCGTAATTCCTATATCCTGTCCTCTTGGAAGCCAGACTTGAGGGGGATTCAATCCGGATGGCTGTTGCTTGGTCTGGTCCAACCGCAGTGGGTGATGTAGGTTCACTGTTTGATGAACTTGGAGCAACATTTGCCTGGCTTGGACCTGGGAAGACTAGAGAGAAATGTAATCTATTAGATTTATAATTGGGTTACGGAAAAAAATATAGGCTTGGCTGTGGAGTGGGCATTATACAAGTAACTAGAAAGGCAACATTTACGCGAAAATGCAGTGTTTTCCCATTAGCTAAATTTACTCGCACACAATATTTTACCAATAGACTTGCCCTATAGTACAAGTATTGTGTGCAAGTAAAAAAACGAGCACCAGGTCATCGACAATAAGCATCCGTTTCTTTCTGTGCGTTCTTTTGAAACAATGTAATATAACCATTCTAAAGGAATGTTTCAACTTCAAGGGTTAAGTATACGAACAAACAAAGGCAACTTTCTGCAAAAACATGACGCGAGCCGTGAGAGGGGGGTTGAAGCTTTATGGGGATTTTTGGCTTTGGGGCTATAATAAATCGGGTAATAATATTTCACTATGTGGGTAAGTGATGGCAAATGTTTGTGTAGTTGTTTGTTAACTGTGGCCATGCATAACTTTGAAAAACATTAGAATTTGGTTGGTTATATTGGTTTGCTGCTTTACCTGGAGAATATAAGGATACTTGAAAAGGAATCACGGTTTTACATCGGATTGTGCTTCAATGCTTCATATTCAACTTTTGATCTGCAAAACTAAAGCTGAAAACATGCTATATAGAAATGCAAAACATGATATATGTTCGTACCTTTATCAGATTCATCAGGATAGCCATCGCAATTTCAGTAATTTTCAGCCATAAATTATTTGATGTTTGAGGGTCTCTGAGTCCTAGAATGCCATAACACAAAATAGCCGTATTTTTTTTAATTATATGGCTGCTCATAGTTCCACATCGGAGATATTTCTCTGCAATGACTCTTAGTATGCTAGTTACAAATATTAGAAAAGCTTAATTGCATGTCAGCTTACATATGTGCCTTGATCTGGAGATTTCAATAATAATATTTAAATATCGATAGTTTCACAGACTTTGGTTGGAATAAGTTGAATACAATGTTACATTTATTCAGTAATTTTCAGTAAATGTCACCTTAGAAGGTTTAAGAGCATTAGACTTAAATATCATCAATAGTAGCATCAAGACATGGCATCTATCTCCAACTGAAAACAATTTAATCAAAAATATTTTCTTGATTAGATTATGGCCCAATCTTACCATTGTTAAATCTAACTGCAATATCTCATAAATATTCTCACAGAAGCATACGGTGACCTATAGCTTTCATCTGAAAGTGATGCACAAGACATGAGATGACCTCACAGAAGAACAAGCACCTATGTGTGACGTGATTATCATGCCTCACTACTACTACTTACCACCTGTCATTCTGCTCACATTTCCGCCCCGCCCCGTTTGTTTCGGGCCATTGTCTGTCTTGCAGCTCGCGGGTTTCTGTGACTATCATGCCTCACTACTACTACTTACCACCTGTCATTCTGCTCACATTTCCGCCCCGCCCCTTTTGTTTCGGGCCATTGTCTGTCTTGCAGCTCGCGGGTTTCTGTGACGCACGTAGTTCTCTCTCCGTTGACTTTGTCAGGCTGTATTGGGCAAGTGGCGGGATGTTTTGTTTAAACTTGCGCTCGATATCCGAGTAATCCACTGTGATGTTTGCCAGTTTGAAGTCCACTGTATCTACAGGTGGTTTGATCAAGTCGTTCAGTCTCGTCGTCAGATCCTTTGAGAAAGACGCTACTTCGTAGTCGCCTCCCTCCCGAGCTAGAGTATCTGCAAACTCACATGTGCTCTTGGCGCTAGCCAGACTGATCTGCACTTTCTCCATATCTGCTTCAATCTGTTTCTTCCTGGATGTTTCTTCTGTATCGATGCAAGCTAGAAGCCGCTCGCCTTCTTCCTTTACCAGGGCAATCATTGTTTGTACAGTTTGGTGGACGTTCTGACGAGCCAACGCTGTATTTATCTGAAGTTGTTCCTTCAAACGGCTCTGAACTTCTTGTGTCCGTTGGAAGAATTGCACTTGGGCCTGACAGTGAGGCGTGAGATCTAAGATTGTTTTTCTCTTCTCAGTGGCCACCTCTTCAATGCGCTTGAGGTCGTGTTGTGAGTCCCTGTGTTCAAACAAGGCACATTCGTTGCATATCGGTGTCCCACATGTCATGCAGTAGAGCTTAAGGATTTCTCCGGAGTGTTTGGAGCACGGAGGAGATTTCCTTGTCTTGAACACGCCGTCGTATTTGCCCGTCTTCAGTTCCTCAAACGTGAAGAGGGTGTGGCCCTTGGTAGCTCTCTGAAGACGATGTGCCGACTCACAGCTCTCACACAGAAACTCTGCACACTCCGAACACCTGGAGGTGGCTGGCTTCCCTTCGTCACACGTGGTACAGAGGAGGCCATCTTGCCGGTGGCGAACCTTCTTTTGCTCGGTCACGGCTTTCACCAGGCTAGCGAGGAAAAAGTTGTCCTTAAAACCCTCAACGCCATTTTGGGGCAGTGAGACTGGCTCACGACAAATAGGACACGGAAAGGTAACGCCGTCGTTCTTCTGGGCCCATTCCCGCAGACAGTGCGCACAAAAGGTGTGCAAGCAAGGAAGAATCTTCGGCTTCTTGAAGTTGTAGCAGCAGATCGTGCACTGAATGAAATCGTCGCCGACTTTCTCCGAGAAAGAAGCAGTCGCCATTGCTGTTTGCGATCTGACTTCCTGGTTTCGGTACGTCACAAGTGCGTTGACGTCAAGTCTCCATGGATTTAAAGACTTACATCTTACATGTGGCAAGGTAGCCTTTTGGTTAGAAAGTTTGTTGACTTACGTTAGAATTTAAAGGTTATGGGTACAAATCAATAGCCAGCCCCAATGCCTTTGGGAAAGACAATTTACACTAAAATCTGGTGACCATGAGTAACGTTACCTTGCTTCGGCTGGGGACATCCTCTCGGTCCGCGATGGAGTAAAACCACATCTCGAGCATGTTTAATGATCCCATCCACGCTTATTGTTGCTGGATAAACCCGACATGAAATCAACTAAATCGCAATATCAACTATTTTCATGATGTACCAAGCAACGAACAATTCATTGTATTTCCAACGTCGGATACCTAGGTCGTTAGATAATAACGAACATGATTCAACAACAATCTTGAATTTCTGTTGGTGACCTACAACTCATGTAAAAGTGTGAAGAACCGTTGCATAATAGCCCGGATCTACGACTGAATGGGCAAAATTGAATGTACGCAGCCATTTTCCCGCCATTTTTATATCTTATAACGCTGGCAGTGAAGTGTTACGTCATAGCGGTTGTGACGGACAGAAGTTAAATGAAAATTCTTGACAGTATACGTCCGTTTTCTCATGACATTTTGTATGCTCATGCAGGTTTATGTTTTATGCATTTACTAACAGAAAAAGGAAGGAACATCAGAGGATGTATAAAAGTACATAGCGACAGTTAATTGTGCCGTGTTTCTTCCGGCCGGTATTTTTACCCCCTCCCAACCACGCGCCCGTTCGCCGTGTAATTCCGCGGCGTGTTACAATTACAATATTGCGCTTTTAGCAGGACAAGAGTGGCAGAAAAGTTACACAGAAGAAATGGCAAGCGTAACCTATAACAGCAACATGTAACTGGAGAAAATGATGCGTTGACAATTTGTCAAATCAGTATGGCTAGAGAAATCGTCGTAAACGTACCGGTATTATGATAATAGATGTTACATGTAAATGAGAGTAATGCTTCACCAATCAAGTTGCTCTGTTGAAACGTCATGATGCGTCAGTACTTTTTTTCAATGAGACGGTAGGTGGCGCTTTTGACCAGCCCTGCTCTCAGAACAAGTGCAAGTTGTCCGGAGGACAGGTTGGGGACAATAACTTCGGTTGTCCTGTTTATGGACTTGTAATTACTCTTCATTCATAAAGAAGGCATCTAATAGGCGGTATTACTTTCTTATAAGGTAAAGTCTGTTTCCAAATCGGTGCTCTACAAAACAGAAAGGCCACCGGAGGGACAAGGAGCAAGTTCCAGAGGATACAGCAGACATGGCCAACACAACATGCACGTGACGTCCTGAAGACAACACGGTGAATTTCGTCTAAAAGTCATTGAAATTTCACTGTCTATACAAGGAAGTTAAACCAGAACATGGGTGAGTCACGTTTTGTTCATTCAAGGCGCACAAGCTTCGTTTTTGATTTTACTATTTGAAGGTCGTTCTCAGTATGATCATAGCGATTCCTTGCGTTTGAAGATTTGGGTGGCCATAGTAACGTTGCAATCTATGTCTATGAAGAATAATATTTGCAAAATGCAAGGAAGTTTATTTCCAAACCAAGGCTGAGTGATCAAGTCATTTCATTAAGAAATAAACTAACGTTAAGCCTAAGGATATCTGACAAGTGCCATACAGGTGGTTTTCTGATAACAAAGTTCAACCAAGTTCCAGGAGCTTCAATGAAAGTTGTTAATGACTATTTGACAACTGTTGTGAATTAAGATAGAAATCAAAAGATCCAACTAGCAAATATTCTTATAAATGATGTTTTGGCTGGGTCTGGCTGTGTGTACATGTCTGTTACTTCTCACAATTTTGCAAAGTTGCCAGGCAACTTTAGTGTGCTTACGTTTGTCTCAAGGGGCACCAAGATCATGTTTGGGTAAGGATATGAAGTCTTCTATCTCTGATCGCCTTTCGTTTTTCATCTTTCCCCCCATGACAGCCAAGGTGGACATAGACCAGTCCAAAGAGCTGCAGGGACTGCTGAATGTGTACGGAGTTGACCTTGAGAGAACCAGTGAGTATGACATCAAGGATGCAGAGTCATCACAGGGGTTTGCAGAGAAGGCAAGGTCGATTGCAGAAGAAAAGGTAATCCAAGGTTAAGGCTATAAAAGGCTTACTGGTAGTTATCTTATGCCAAGGAAATTATTAGATATAGTTTTTGTCTTGTCTCTATCTTTGGCATGTATTTATGTCTGTCACTATCTGTCTGTTCTTCCATTGTTGGGAGATCTGTGCACAGCAGTATTGATATAACGTTAGGTAGTGGAGGTTGTGAAGTCTTAGTAACCATCTCTTACTGAATTGTTTTATGGAGGACATCTATTATGACTATACCTACACAACATTGAAATAAATGACATAATTTAATATTTTAGAGCCTGTCTAGCTCTCAGTGTTTCTGGATTGCTACCAAGGACATTGAAAACGACCATTTCAACAGATCACTGACATAACATCTGATTCAACTCTCATAATTCCACTGGATGCCATATAACAATCACATCAATGTTTTCTATTTTGTTGATATTAACATCAAAGTAAAGCCTATATATATCTTTCCCCAGCTGTGCCCCAGGTATGAAGGTGTAGACAGCAGGAGAAGACAGAGGTTTGCAGAGGTGTTAAATCAGCTGAACCAGCCAATGGCAGACTGGGAAGAGTTAGGCACTGGAGATGGTAAGTCTGAAATCTTGCTGTTAGTTCAGTCCATACTGGTCTGTCATGCTGGACAGGACTTTGTGGAAATTATGGTGTCTGACCTCTTTTCAGAGGATGAACTGAACAATTCATACAAACCAATAAAATATACATGTAACATTGCATGCCAAAATTGGAACTTATAGATGGAATTCATCCTTAGTTTAGCTTAGGCTCTGCTTCACTCCAACAAGTGGTTTCCCACTTAATTTCTCAGAAACAGTCTAATGATATTGAAGTTCTGAATCCCTGTCTAAACTCTGTTGCTGTGCCATAACAAGGACCATGTGACTCAGAGCCAATCAAAACTCTTGCCTATGAATTATACAAATTTTGGCACGCCAGTCTGATTTATCTATTGAGCTATTCTAGTCTGCAAGGAAGCAAACAAAGGAGCAAACACAGCTAGAATAGGGAATAGAATATGATAGACTAGAAAAGGATAGAACAGAACACAGAATAGAATAGAATAGAATAGAATATACATTCAGCACATTGTACCTGTGTACATACATGCACTCTCTTGTAACCTGATACATAAACTTAACTGTGTACATCAGGTGATGGGGGAAGACTAGCACAGGAGTGGAGACATGGGAGACAGCCACTGGAGCTGAACAGCCAATCCCTGGCTGCCAAGAAAACCATGCCTTCTGTGTACGTGGGGAACTTACCGCTATCTGTCACCAAGGTGAGATATCTATTGATATCTTTTAATAGTTACATCATCTTCTTGATAGGGAAAAACACCTCTTTTGTGATAGAGAAAAATACCTCTACTGTTTCTTAGTTTCAACAGATGAATAATCTTTTATTTGATCCTATTTCCATCACATTGCACTGAGAAAGGAATGATAAAGGCTTCATGAATGGAAGAAAATGAGATTGTCAGTCTGCAAATGGCTGGGAAACAAAAAGGCAGTGTTAAAAATACAAGCAGTTAGACTTTATTCAACATACTGGCAGTTAACAACTCAGTTGCTGTCTTACAATTTTTGTTGCAGAAAGATCAAAGCAGGACAAAAGAGGTGAAGACATCAGTAAACAATCCATTTATGTTAGCTGCACCGTGACATTTCCAGGTAGTTGAGATAGAATGTACTTCATAGAGAGTACCTTGAATCAGTGGCGGCGGCACCGGGGGGGCATTTCGGGGGGGGCCCCCCCCCCCCCCCGAAAAATATGTTGGGGGGGCGTCGCCCCCCCAGAAAATCAAGCTGAAACCTTGTGTATTTTTTTGATGATGGAAATTTCATTAAATCAAGCTAGTCTAATGGGAAAATTTACGCCTGAAAACGCAAGAAATGACGTTTCAGAGAGTCCCGATTTCAAAATTTCGCCAGTGTTCCCTTGTGACGGCTCGCGTCTTTGCCCATGTCGGCGCAGGACAATATGTTGCGGGAGCGTTGCTCTTAAAAACCTTTTTAACTAATAGAAATTTTACTATCGTACTATACTTGGTTTACAAGCAGAATGTGGGCCTCAAATGCAGGAAATGACGTTTCAGGCGGTCAAGATTTCAAAATTTTGTCCGGACCTCCCTAGCGATGACTTGTACCTCCGGCGCTCACAACGACATGGTGAAAATTTGTTGAGGCGTGGGTCATTGCCCTCAAACATATCTTTCATTCACAAAAATGACATTAGATTTAGCATAGTCCCTCAGCAAAATTTGTCCCCCAAAATACAGAAAATGGCGTTTCAGAGGGTACAGATTTTGAAATTTTCCCAGACCAACCTTGCGACAGCTTGCACCTTCGACACTCGGAATCGTGAATATATTTTGGGGGCATCGCCCTCGCTAAAACCATGTGTCTTTCTAACAGAATTGTCATCAAATTTAGCTTAGTCTGGCAGCAAAATATGCGCGCCAAAACGTAGGAAATGGCGTTTTAGAGGGTCAAGATTTCAAATTTTCCCGGGGGAGCATGCCCCCGGACCCCCCTAGGATGGTCGCGCCTCCGGCGCTACATGTGCCGTACAATTCTGTCAGTAAAAGTTCGCCCCCCCAAACGAAATTTGGTGCCGCCGTCTCTGTGAATGTTGCACATTTGTTTAACATTAACTAGACAGATTATGACGTGTTGTTGTTCCCTGTGTAGAGAGAGCTGGCTGGACTGTTCTCATCTTGCGGAGAGGTACACGACATCTGGCTGGCCAATAGGAGACCAGATATGGAGCACACATATGCGTGAGCAGTGGAGAACTTTAGTGTATTTTTATATATCATTATATGTCATAATCAGTAGTGGGTCAAAGGTCATTGGAGGTCTGCATTGATCCCTAACACAGATGATCAATGTTAACTTAATTTTGGAAATGATCTGACTTTTCAGACAAAATCCATTACCTTTTGTCAGTGACACTAAAGAGAACTGGTTGGAGAGCAGTTTTTTAATTGCTAGTTAGCGTATCTGATTACCTGGATGTCTAACCTTCGTACGTAACTCAGATGTTCTTGTGCCCGCAGGTTTGTGCGTTTCTATGACCATGAGAGCTGTGTCCTGGCCTGTGAAACCATGAGGGGAACAGAGGTGAGGGGGAGAGCCCTGAGGGTGAACATCGCAGATGAGCCCATAAAGGATGGCAGTCAAAGTAAGATTATACAAAAATGGCAAACAAACTTATTGTTATCTGTCATCATTCCTCCAGGTCCCATGAATGAGATCACCACATAGTCATTTAAAAAAAAACTTTATTGACGTCTTAGGACAGGTGGTTGCTCCGGACTGCATGTTCTAATGTTGCTTGTGAATGGAGAGGGTAATGTTAGCACCAGATGGTTTCCCAACCAGGTTTGACTGTGTATCGATCAAATCTTGTTTTAGATACCTTGTGCTAGCCTTAAGTTAAGTGTGCATTTTTGCATAAGATGTGTGCTAGCCTTAAGTTAAGATGTGGGAATTTTTCTGAAACTGAATTGAAATTTAGGTCCAAAGATTCCTGCACTCTTAGGAACACATTCTGAAACAGTCACAAACCAGTTACTGTGCTAGTTAAACTGGTACAACCCCATCTGAAATATATTCCCTTCACTTCCTCAGAAGACTCCCTGGTGAGGCAGACCCCCGTGGGACGGTACTATCCGAAGACGGAGAACTCGTCGGAGAGGAAGCTGGTGTGGGCGCTGCGCCAGTCCTGTTCCACCTTCCACAGTCAGCATGTGTTGTACGCTAACCAGTTCTTCCTGCAGCTCCAGGACCCACAGTCAGGTAGGTAGGGGCGTTTCTACAAGACATGAGAGCCACGATGGTACTGTAAAGTCATTTATGTGCAGGTGGATTTACCATAGGAGTGGAAAGGGTTTTGTGAAGTCTTATCCTTCCCCTTGTATAGACTGACAGAGAGAGACAACCTTCCCCTACTATCTAACACTTAAACCAAATATTTTGGTGCCTAAAGGCTACTTCAGCAGTGAGAAGGTCATGGTCAAAACAACACTGTGTCACAAACACACATGTCTGTAGTGTCATGCGTGCATTGTCCAGTCCTGCCTCTAGAAGTAGAAGCTGTGAGTTTGATTCTGGCTGTGTCGGTCACCCGACATGCACGCTACCAGAAAGGGTTGCATTCCTTAGGATGGGGCTTTAAGCTATGGTCCTCAGTTTGTTGTGCTTGTCAAAAAGAGTTAGGGGAATGTACAATGAACCTGTAAATACTGTACATAGCATCTGTCTTCTCTGTCACGACAGTGGAAGACTAGCTTTTCGGTGAGCTAAACTGGATCGAGATCACTTTGAAATTCCTTTTTCCCCCTAGGAGCAGGGTTCTGTGCTAACAGACTGGTGGTAGACTTTGAGGAAGTTCTGTCATGGCTGGAGGATATCCCAGAAGACCTTGCTCCAGCAGTGGGAGACGAGGGACCTGCATACACACTACAGGATGGTCCAGGGGAACTGTGAGTCATTCTTACCTAGAACTATGTACTGTAGTACAGTAGAATAAAAGTCATTACGTCACACCTGGGCCGTGATAACGTTTGATCCGTACCAGGTGATCATTTTCCGTATCACACAGGCTTCCATCAACCTTCTGCCATTGAGAGATCTGACCCGCGGGAGGGCTGGTACCTTGGGTCATACAGAATACACTGTGTTTTATTCTATATTTAGAATCAACTACAGTAAGCAGTTATATTCTTTATAGATACAGGTGCTATAAGCTAGACAAATACGCCTGCCCAGAATGTGCCTACCTGTGTATATTCCAACTAGGAAGATGTTTTGCCCTGTAACACTTGTAGTCTACTAGATTTAGACAGTTGGATATTACCAAACAAAGCTGGTGGGTTATTGTAAAGAATAGCCATATGTACAATGTTTGACTAATGCAGATATGGATACTGGAAAGAGTACAGATGAACTGTATGTCAGGATACAAACTCCAAGTTGGTGGCTTCAGTGCTTTAACTGTTTGTAAACATGATATTTTCTCTCTATATAGTGACATTCTTCAAGTAAGCCATACTGAAATGTCAGGTAAAGCTCCCGTGGTTTGGATATTTGTGAGCATTTAAAGCATGCTCAAAATCAATAGCTTGAACACCATGAGAACTACACTGTATATTGCAATTGCACTGTAAACATCCTCTCTAACACTGATCCTATTCATTAGCCCTCAACAGCAGAGAGCAGCCCGCCATCGCAACTCATCATCTTCAGCCAGGTACAGAAATCAGCAGGACCCACTGTCTCCTCATCCTGACCAGAGGCTAACAAACTCACCTTGGATCTCTGCAACAGACAGCACTACACATCCAACTGTGTCATCTAGAGATGCCACACAAATATTGGGGAAAAGTGACTCAAAGATTGTCGGTTCTCCTATTGGCTATGACTTGGCACCTATGATGGCATCACAAGAATCCTCTAGCAGTAATGAAAACATTACAATCAACAGGAGTGATTTGGCAGAACCAAACAGTGACGAAAACAAAGAACTCACCATGCCCAAGCAATCATCGACAACTAAGATTACTGACGATGCCAAACTCATGTCTCCAGACTCTGGTACAACTTTATCATCTTTAAGTTTTAACAGTCCAGAAAATGGAAACACATACCTGAAGGAGCCAGTAGGATCAGGAGAACAGAGGGATCATTCATACACAGAGAGGATGATGGGTACAGGAGGGCTGTCACCGATGGCACTTCTGTCACCCCCCTCTGGACGACCCATCAAGAGGATGTCTCCAAGGTCAAGGTAAAAGGATACACTTCCTTGAGGTTTACTTAGATTAAAGCTTACTGTATTCAAGTTTCAATTTACTGTCTCGGGCTTAGACAGTTCTTCTTATTCTCCTCAAGTTTTTTTTATTGTTGTGTTTTATCTCATTTTGTTGCTCACTAGCGTGACCAATTACTGTAATTCCTGATTTTTTCAATGTACTGTACTGTTATGTTCACGGTTTTCACGGTGACGACTGTAGCGTGAACTTATCATTACTGATAACAAATTATTCACAGACTTTTTTATGTGCACTTGCTGTGACAGTGAACATTTAGTTCCGAGAACAAGATAAATTGTCTCAGACCGTGAAATTTTGGTACCGAGAAGACAAAGTGAATTACAGTAATCTGTAAATATATCTGAATATTGGACATACTTTCAATTTGCCTAGAGGGTAATTCTTCTGTCTTTTAGATCTCATGATAAGCAGTTATCATTATCCATTGAAAGAACAAAAGTTAATTTTAAAAGCAGTGGTTTGTAGTAGGGAAATCACTCTTTCAGTCATTGGAAGGCATTTCAGCACCATGTTGTTACATTGAGAGAAGAAAGCAAAAAAATCACCACAAAAAGTATTCCTTTTGTCTTTAACTATACCAATCTTATTCCTGTTATTTCTCACAACTGTATGCTACTATTTCCTGCTAGTTTAATCAATCATTTATTAAGTGTACTATTCTGTTTTATGTATTTTTCAGACGACACTACCGATCACCATGCTGTCTGTACCCTGTTCCTGGAGCTCCGTATCCCACAATGCTCAGCACCACAGTCCCAGCTGCCTTCCCATCATCCATGTTTGACCAACAGGATGGCCACCTGATAAACTGTCCTGTTGGGGAGCTGATCAAGCTTGACGAAGATCCGCCTAACCATGTCCAGCTGATAGAGTTAGACCAGAAGCAGTCTGATGTTAAGACTAGTGACCAAACACAGGAACTCGTGGCACTCTTTGAAGAAAATGGGGCTTCCATACAAGAACACAAGGATGAGATATCAAAACAAAGTACTAAATCTAACCTACAGTTGTTGGAAGAGTTACTAGGAGGGTGTGAGGTCAGTCCATCCAATGTCGATGATGTTGTTGAAGGGATTAAAGCAGAGGAAGGTATTACTAACAAGATTGATGTGGTAGAGAACAATTGATCTGTGTTCCCTTTAACGTTATGTTTTAGGTTGCTACATCCAAAAGATACATATCTGTCCAGTACGTTCCATGCTGCTATGCCTAGTAGACACAATATTTGCTGCAAGACGTATAGTGAGTGCTGCAACTAGAGTGGAATAACTCACTGATGATTAGAGAAAGTTGATGTTGAAGACCACCTTTCTAGAGCCTAGGGTACCAATTCATTTTCAAATGTATAACATTAAAGTTAACGTTTACTGCTCAGACCACAGACTTTTGTTAATTTTTATTACGCGTCAAGTCAAGTAGGTTAATTTGTTTTCGGAGCGTTCGTATGTCCTGTTTTCAAGTGTCAACACGAATGCCAGGATTTGGGATTCTCGTAATACTTGGTATGTGGGTAACATTTTAAATGATCTTATTAGTAGCCTACTAGTACCATCCTCTGCAGTAAATGCTGGCTCAATATTTATGATGGCTCAATTTTTTTTGCTTTTTTACATGTAGGAAAAGTTGAGCCAGCGGTAATTACGGAGGATGGTACCCATTCGGGGGTTTGCGAAAAGGGCTGACCTGTCTACCTGGGCTGGCTATCATTATGCTGGCCTTTAGCTATTAGATTTTGGGCCCCCTTGTGACTTTATATGGTACTGTAGTGGAACTTCTGGTTTTAATGTTTTCTGGACAAGCTAAGGTCATGATTCTTTTGCAGTCTGGAATTCCCTGTTCTGCAAATCTGCCAGGTAGTGCTTATCGAAAGGTGACTGAACCCGGATAAACTCACTTCCGACTGTGCCCCACTGTCAATGGACAGAAACGCACTAGCATTTCTGCACTCTTGGACATGCCTCAGGTTATCTCTAAGTGGTTAGCTCGTGTGGTTTTCACCAGTATACAAACAGTTTGACATGAATCACTACTTCTTACCATTTTGAGAACTTAATCTATGTTGGCTTAAATTGCATAAGTAGAGCAAATTCTCACAGGAGTCTGCCCGTGCTGCACCTCATTTAACCGGTAGTGATCAGGCCCTAAAATTGAACAGTGCCCCCCTGCCCAAAATGCGATTTTGGCTCTTTTATGACACTAGAATGGTGATCATAGCACCTTAATATGACATACATTATTTTTAGTGTTAATCAGTGTTGCTATGGAAAAGCTTCTCATCAAAAATGTGAAAAATGGATCTCATTTCGAAATATACCCTGTAAGGTAGAAATAGTACCTCAAGGGGATGCTATTTTCACAAAAAAATCAGCATTTCTAAATATGATAGAAGTTGCATGCGGATCTTTTCAGATCACTTTCATATACATTTCTATCAAATATCACTAATAGTTATTGAATTAAAAGGCCAGGGAGAGCATTGTTTCTGAAAATGGGCATGGCCTCAATTCTTGATATCATCATCTTGATTTCCATGAATTAAATTATGATGGGGAAAGAAAAAGATGGGCTCTGCCTTCCAAAACTGTGCCCTAGAATCTAGAATCTACACAGTTGATAACAACCTACTGTACTATAGCCTCAAAAAGTGTATGGGAGAGTAACCTCTTCCTTTTTAAAAGCAAATTTCCTAGAGACAGCCCTACACACACACACGCACACACACACACACACTCACACACACACTCACACACACACACACTCACACACACACTCACACACACACACTCACACACACACACACACACACACACACACACTAACACACACACACTACTTTGGGTGACGCCAGCCTGGCGAAGCTGCACGGCTCTGCGGAGATCAACAACTTCCTGGACGATGGAGGGTGCCCGCTGCTCGTGGCTTGGTGCTATGGTTACTCAGGACCTATTGGATGGCATTTCAGCACTAGGCAAGTACAGCTTTACTTGTCATCAGCAGTCAGACAGATTTAGTCATGCTTCTGTCAGGCCCATAGAAGTGTGATGGCTACACTTGTAACTTACACAATGTTGTTCAGTAATATCAATGAATTAAAGAAATCGTAGTGATAAAGAATTTGCCTGATTAAAACCCTTATAGCAGCCTGTGCAATATCTGGCAGAGGCCACTTAATGAAAAGTGGTGTTTGTGTTACACAGACTTAAGAATTCTGAGCTTGGTACTTCTTGTCTTTAAAACAGTTCCCCTGGCTTAGATGTGAACAGCCACATTGCTATTAAGCTCTATCACAGAATTGCGTGCACCAACAAAAACATGAGCATCAGGTTGTCAACATAATGAACAAACAAGTTGTCATTATAATAAGCATACAACGATTCATAATGCAAACTGATGACTTTGAAGTATTGTATATTATTAGGTACATTGTACATTCTAATCTCAGCATACAAGGTGTCAATGAAGTGAGCATACATGTACAAGTTGGCAAATTATTGTATATACAACGTTATTTCAATTGCAAACTGATAAAATATTTGGACAGAGGTACCTTATACAGTTACGTACACATAGTACATGTTATGTACTACCATTCTGTTCTGGTTGTGGTGCCAAAATTTTGCATCACAGTGAAAACAAGATATAGAAACCACAAGCTCTGTTGCAAGGTCCCAAAATCTTATAATTTTGAGCTCTCATCAAAACCTACCCACATACTTACACTGACGGCGGCCCAGACTGTGTGACCTTGGATCACTTTACCCAGAGGTTCTGGGTTCGAATCTGTTGATGTGCCACTGCTCTTGTGCCCTTGGGAAAGGCATTTTCCTCACTTCACTGGTGAAAATGAGTACCTAGCTTTGTTTGGGCCGACTAATATTACAGTCTCATATTGTACATGTAGTACTTCCAATGATACATTGCTAAGCACACTATTGGCCACAATTAGCAAACCATAGTCAGGGGCTGCTTTCACATACATGAGTCAGGTCCCACAGGCATGGCAGAGGTTTGAACTCCACTTGGATACACATTTTGTACAGCGTAGTCACAGTGTACGAAGTAGTCACAATATGTTCAATTAGACATTTCTAGTAATAGTCAACCTGTAAAGGTGGTATCTCACTGCACTTGGGGCACCGGTGCAGCACTGCTAGGTTTGAAGACCAGTCAACAAAGTTCAGAGATAAAGAACAAATTTTCTTATGTTTTGTGTATTTTGTTGTCTTCAAAGTCATACTTTTACATATTATATATATATATATATTAGTGAGGGGAGGGGTGGAAGTAGTCAGACATCGTACACATGGCATTTCCAATATGTCATACATTGCAAACACACCATGGCATCAATACCCTGTGCCACAAGCAATAAGTGACCCTGTTGCTTTGACAAACATTTGCATCAAATTTCAAAGCTCTAAGTTAGAGGACAGAGTTTTGGCACCCAAAAGGATACAGTGAGGGTTGTACATACACATGTAGTACTTCCAATTAAACATTGATAGTACACCCTGGGCCACAAGCTGTAACTTAAGTGACCCTGCTTGGCCTGCTACATTGCTGTCAAATATATTTTAGGTTTAAAGGATCAGAGTTGTTGCCAGCGCCCATCCTTCCGTCCTTCCGGGGACGAAAAACAATTTTGCCCATTCCGTCCTCTGTGATAACAAAAATCAATATGTAAAGATATGAAAAACTTGAAATTTTGCGAAGATCTCCAAAAAAATCAGCGGAAGGTTTCGGAAGCATAGTCTACCAGCAAAATTTGCACCTCAAAATGCAGAGGGTCTATTTTTTTATGCCCCATGACCCTCCTAGAAACGTCGTGCCTTTGGCGGTCAATAGGATTTCCATTCAAAATTGAGGGACGGAAGATGATTTCAAGCTGGCTGGGAATTACACTGTAAGCTAGCTGCCCTATATACAGGGAACCACAGGCATCAAATCCATTGCAAGTAAAGAACTTAACAGTAAGTTAAAATACACTAAGAGAGAAGAGACTTCAAGCAGTGATGTGCCTTGCTGAAAAACATTGATCTTTTATTTAGCAAATCCGCAGTCTGCACTACAAAGTACTAGGTGAAGCAACATGCATGCTTTGAGGATGAGAGTTTTACACTTTTCATAGCCCCCCCCCCTAGCATTTGACAGGAGTCAACACACTACAGCTGAACAATATCAACTGCACCAGATATTCAGCACCAAGGGCAGGTACAAGGTACTACTCTGTACCTGCCCTTGGTGCTGAATCGCTTTCACCGACATGGTGACCTTTGAGTTGAATGACTTTCACACTGAGAACACCTGTCTTAAAAGTACCTACAGTACCATGGCTAGCCCTTGATGATAGCCTCTGGCTAGTTGGGTAGCCCTGGTTGTATTTCTCTCTATACAACCGAATAAATCAAATCGAATCAAAATCACATTTCATAAGTCCAGTGGTTAGCAATCTTGACTCAGGACCAAAAAGTTTGAATCCCAGCTGTTGTTGTTCATGACTGTTCAATTTGATTGTGGAAAAGTTTTTCCTGGTGCAATGAACATACGGTACATGGCATCTATCTTTTCTGCCACAACCGGTGGAAGATTTGCTCCTCTGTGAGGTAAACTCTCATGAGATTTCATGTAGTCATGTCCAAAAAAACGTTTGGCCTGTCCCACAATCAGTTGACTTTGGTTACAGTATGAATGTGGGCACTGGAATACTATGATGCCGGATGCTGAAAGACCGTTAACTGCAAAATAAAAGCAACACCAATTTTTCTCAATTTACAGCACCTTGTATCACTGTGAATAGTCATTTTGAGACCTCTGGGTTCTGGTCAGTGCAGTTGAGCATAGGGGGACCCTTACGCTGTGATTTGTATCCCCTACGCTGTGATTTGTATCCCATATGCTGTGATTTGTATCCCATACGCTGTGAGTTGCTATGTTTCAACAAGCGTAGTAGGCTGTTCTAGATCTGTTGTTTCTTAATAAAGATGGAAATAATGGCTTAGTCATTTCATTAAATTTTGCCCTCAAAATGCATGAAACACAGTGTTTCTGATCAGCATTAGTTTTGAAAATAATTCAGGGGGAATGCTTCCAGACCCTACTATGCTCATGCCAGTGCTCATGCTTGCCACGTGGCTTCATCGCACTTAAATGCTCCCTATGCTGTGAAAAAATCCTGAAGAGAACACTGCACCTCACTGTCTTTGCTTTATCGTTCAATTCAACATCCTGAGCGGAACTTAGTTTCACAGTGCTGTTGTATTGCTGAAAGCCGCTTAATCACAAACATAATTAAACCACCATCAATATTACATGATTTACAGTAGTGACTGTCTTTTTCAGTGTCATTGCTTGTTGATTTTTCAATTCAGCTCCCTGGGCAAAATATTTGTAGGACAATCGTTTTCCCATTGAAACTTGCTGGCAAAAGTAATGGAGGTGAAACTTTTGTAGGCAAATCATTTGCTGGCACAACTAGAATATTCTGTTCTTCATGAATTTTGTTAGAATCTAATACGTTACTTTGCTTGTAGCTTAGTTTTACAGTTGTACTGCTGAAAGCCTCTTAAACGCAAAGTTTAACATAAAACCACCACCAATATTTCACAATTTACAGTTCCATATCACTTTTTTTAGACCACCACAGTGTTATAGCTTCAGATGATTCATCATTGATCATTCAATTGAGCATTCTGAGCAAAAGGTTTGTAGAAAGATCATTTTAGATTAAGCTTATGTGGGCCAAAGTAGGTGAAACATCTGTACACAAATGGGTTTGCAGGCACAACTGGAAGATTCTGTCCTTCATGGACTTGGTTAGATCCTCTATATTAGTACCACTTTGCTTGCAACTTAGTTCTACAATAATATTATTGTACTGCTGAAAGCCCCTTAATTGCAAACATAAAAACACCACCAATATTTCATGATATACACTTTTTTTAGACCACTACAGTCATGACTGTCACAGTGTTATTGCTCGCTCATCCAATTCAATACCCTGAGCAAAACCTTTTGTAAAGTGATCGTTTTCATATGAAGCTTGTGGGCAAATGTTGAAGGTAAAACTTTTCTAGACAATTAAGATTTGCAGGCAAAAGATGAAAATTCTGTCTTCCATTGACTTTGTTAAACCAATTTGTTGCTGGCTTAGTTAATTCGTTCAATGCTGAATATCCCTTAAATAATCTGAGACATAAACCACCACCAATATTTCACTTTCTTTTTGAGATTTCTGTTTTGTGAAATCTTTTTTTTGTGATAATTATGTTTTTTTGTTAAAGTATGATTTGATATCTCTGTCCAATGATTGTTTGTTCTGTCACATTTTTACCTGTTGACTTTGTTAACCTATACCTCTGTTCTTGACTGTTCTATGTTGTATTGTGTTTAACTTGCGCTTTATGCCCTCAGCCAGCGTGGGCACAGAAAAAGTAAGGCATCTCATTAAATTTTCATTCATCATTCGACATCCTTTTTGAGATGCTCTCATTGAGAATCTCTGAGTGCTATTGCTGGATCAATCAATTTAAACCTCACAATCACTCATTCTTCCCATCCTAAATTCCACACCCTGAGTGAAAGTTAAGAATGTAGGCAACACGTTTGCCGGCAAAACTATGCATGTCCGCCAAGGACTTTCTTTGAACTTGGCAAACTTTACAAAAGTTATGTACATGTTGTTAGTTTAGACTACTTTTCTGACGAAAGTTGTACAGGGAGGTTCTATCCTCCAGGGATGTTGTAAATATAAGGACAAACTGTAGTTGCATCAGGGACATAATGTTAGAACTCGAAGTGTAGACACTGTGCTGCTGTAGCCGTCCCTTTCCTGTCAAAGGATTTGATTGTGCGAAACAAATGCTGAAAGCCTTTCAATCATGTGCACACCTAGAAATGTAATGCACGAGAATATATTCATCCATTATTTTACGCATTAGATTATGCCAAATAGCAGTTACAATGTAACTGTTACTCAAGCAACTGCGAATATGATTTTGAAAACATGCCATATATAATATACCTTTCACTATCATCCACAACCTTTTTCAATAATAAGAGTAGATCTGTTGCATTTAACTATGAATTGATTAATGCAAAGGAGGTGAAGACAAATGTCCAATAGGACATTTAACTTAATATTTAATATATATATTATGAGAAAACTTGCAAACAACCTAATACCCGATGAATGGTTTATACTGCAAACTGCAATTAGTCCCCCTGACACAAGAGGCACTTTTCGCACCACTTGAAACCCAGCACTGTACAGGTATACATCCAACCTACTGTGTAGCTACAAAACATTGCTAATGTCTTCAGTTACAAACAAATTTTCACCAATTCAATAGAGATCAGTAAAATGGGCTGGCTAAAAGGGAATTTCTCACTGCTGAAAACATTGCATTCACGCAGCCATTTACTTTTTGTGTCGGTACTCTTTTAGGTTAATAACTCACTCTAAGTAATCATGAATGAGAACATAAAGGACAGGAGATGGAATCTATTTTGGCAATAAAATTCTCCTCAAAGGGCAGGAGTGCCACCAAAAATTCAGTTTGGCAGAGTTCTAGAAAAAGTGGGCATTTTTTTCCTGACATCCATGGATTTGATCTGTATAATTAACATCTAAAGTTACCACAGTCACTGAGTGCAAGAACTTGTAAATTTCTGCACATCAAATATGGTGGAAGAGGAAACACATTTTATTTCAATTTACTGTCAAGGGCTTCTACAATCACAAAAGAAAGGATCTCTTTAAAGTCAGGCCACTAATAAAAATCCCATCCTAATTTCTCAGGATTAATACAGACAAAAAGAAAACTACTCTCCTCCTAACATCAAAACCCACACAATATATATATAAGGATCCTTTGTCTTCCACTCAGTCTCAGAAAGAGAAGTCAAACTGAATTTAAGTTGGAATTTAGAGTAACTGTTAGCTTTTAAACTACAGTAGACACTATTTGATCATGATGACCTCTTAAGTTTTATGTTACCTGCAATTAGCAACAATTTTCAGTAAAATAGCATTATCATCGAGTCATAGTCAAGTTCTTGAATCTTCTAATCTGTTTGAGAGCCGAACCAGAAGTACATGTAGCATCAGAAAATTAGCAACCTTCAACTGCTTCAAGTTCCAAATACACAAACTTGCAGGCTTAACTTCTAAGTCAAAAAAGCAACTTTGCATGAATTGCATCCAAAAATGCAGGATATTTGGTCACAAATAATTTTATTGCTTTGGTGGCTAAACCTGACATTCATATGGCTTACAGTACTGTACTGCTTTTGGTGCACACACACACAAACACGCACACACACACATACTCAATCTGTCCACCCTTCTTGAGTTATTCTCTTCCAAAGTCTAAAACAAAAGGGCTCCTGCAGTTTTAAAATAGCCGCTAGGGCACCCAAACTGACACCACTTACTCTCTGCCTCAAGAGCTTCTGCCACTCAAAAATCAATCCATAGCTAAAAATGTCCAGAACACAAAATGTCAAGCCAGATGCAGTACCATAACACACCACTAGGAGGCCCAAAATCTAATCATTTTGAGGGGTCAGCAAGACCTGCCAACAGTAATTACCAAATATCAAGACAATCCAATGGTTGAAATAATATACTTAGTAACTCTCCTGTACTCTTTGGGAGCCTGCATGCCCCTTCCGCTAAATTGTCTAGCTCAGTCTATTTCCAGTTATTTGAAATCGAAAACTATTTTGTCCATGTAATTTGTAGTAGCTAAATTTGCTTACTTGCATTTCGCAAATACATAAAATGTATACCAAGGTGAATTTCCTGAATTCAGCATAAATTGTTAAGCATAACGTTTTGACAGCCCTCCTTTCACCTATTTCTCCCTATGCCTCTGTCGGTGAACCACTCACTGGTTCTTACGCACTGCAGCTCTCAACCTTTGAATTTACCTGAGTCTCATAATCAAAAACTGTTCAAAAGAAACCTAAACATAAACATCAACTCATTTCTGTAAATTCCTTTTCAAGAACACAGCATTGTCCATAGCCCATGATCCTACCATTTTGTCCCTTCAGCCTTCATGTAAAAAGTACAACATTGACCTCATATCCACTCTGTGTAATTTCATGTTGTTTAAAAGCATGTTTCAAATCCTTTTGTCTGTACAAAGGAGAAGCTCAGAAGAAAATTTGTTACCTTGTTGTACTTAGTCTCTGAAGCACCATGATCATGATGATGATATGGTATCTGTCACCTATGATGATCATAAAGTGAATTGACCACTGTGATGATTCATTAAGTATTACAAAGTCATCAAATTTGAAAGAAGTGTCCTTGTAATACGTTAATTAGGTAGCTTTCAACTGCCAAAGGCCTGTCGACCTGTGAATTAGACTTACTTTTTTCCATCTACATTTTGTAATCCTTTTTGTGGATTATTTTCAGGCCATTGTCAGCTAACCGTGCTACTTATCTAATACATATCATTAATTATGCAAACTGGGGCCATTTAACAAGGAAGGCCATCGTTCCTAACTGTAACATATACAAGTTAAACTCAGGCATATTCATTCATACATATTGGATAAACACAAATTATGCAAATTAGAGAAAATGTATACAGTTAATAAGGAAGGCTCTTTCCATAATACATTCATTGATTTGTGCATATACTATATTAGTTAAGTCTATATGTAATTAGATTTTTCTTAAAAGTACCAATTGAAATCAGACGTCTAGTGTTTTAACGATTTTTCTATGGAGCTCTGTTGCCTTTCATGTTGTACCAATTTGGAATTGAATGTACTGCTATTATGCATGGTTTTCTTTGTCCTCAGTAAGAATCAGGACTTCTATGTCTTGTCATAAAGTTGATGCAAGTATTTGCTGCTTTGGGACATGGTAAGCGCTGCTTTGGGACATTTTTTTCATTGTCATTTAATGTCTTTCGAGCTTGTCATTCCAGTACTGTGTGTTATGTTGTTGTTGCCCTTGTGTAACGTCTATTATTTTGCTAGATGTCCCTTGGTGCTCGGTTTCACCTGCATGGTCAACTGGCCGTCATCTTTTTCTTTGCGATGAATTCTGCATGGTCAGCTGGCCGTCATCTTTTTTTTTTGCGATGAACTCTGCATGGTCAACTGGCCGTCATCTTTTTTTCTGCGATGAACTCTGCATGGTCAACTGGCCGTCATCGTTTTTCGATACCCGACTTTTTTTGCGAAGAATGCTGTTTTTGCGCCAGAGAAGCAAATTTAGCTTTATCGACAAACAAGGGGCATATTTGATGTCAGGGAACTATTCCGCACCCAAAAAAGTTGGTTCGAAGAAAAACGGACATCGTTTTTCGATACCCAACTTTTTTTTGCGAAGAATGCTCTTTTTGGGCCAGAAAAGCAAATTTAGCTTTATCGACAAACAAGGGGCATATTTGATGTCAGGGAACTATTCCCCGCCCAATAAAGTTGGTTTGAAGAAAATTGGACATCGTTTGTCGATACCCAATTTTTTTTTTGCGAAGAATGCTCTTTTTGCGCCAGAAAAGCACATTTAGCTTTATCGACAAACAAGGGGCATAGATGTTTTTAGGGAACTATTCCGCACCCAATAAAGTTGGTTTGAAGGAAATTGGACATCGTTTTGTGATACGCAACGTTTTTTTGCAAAGAATGCTCTTTTTGCGCCAGAAAAGCAAAATTAGTTTTATCGACAAACAAGGGGCAAATATGATGTCAGGAAACCACCTATTTCTGATTAATATTCATATTGATTGATATCAATCTAAATTTTGACATACCATAGAAAAATCTGAAGATTGTTTCAAACAATCTGGAGATTTATTTGCAAGCAATTTACAAAAATCTCCAGATTGTTTGAAATAATCTGGAGATCGTTTGAAACAATCTGGAGACTTTTTAAAATGATCTCCAGATTTTAAGAAAGAATCTCCAGATTTTTAAGAAAATCTGGAGATTTTTCCCAAAAATGTCCAGATTGTTTAATTTTCAACGACGCGTGACGACCCCTGCTGGGTGTCATTATGATCCGTAGAGTATCATGGAAGCTTTCCACAAAGTATCAACTTTGTATGTATTACCTGTAAAGGGCTAGAAATGTTTGTCCAAAGTTCAATATTTGTCCGAAATTAATCTGGCAGCTGTTAGTTGTATTGCTGAAAGCCCCTTATAGTTATATCAGAATATGTAATGTATATAATCAAACATAAAACCACCACCAATAATTCATGATTTACAGTATGGTATCACTGTCTTTTTCAGTGCCATTGCTTGATTATACAATTCAGCTTCCATATAAACCTTTTGTAAGACTATCATTTTCTGATAGGAGCAAAATTGGCAAAAGCAGATTGAAATTAGCAGATTGGCAAAATTTAAAGGTGAAACTTTTGTAGGAAAAACATTTGGTGGCAAAACTAGAACATTCTTTCCTACATGGACTTTGTTAGAACTTCTTATAATTTAACTTTGCTTGCAGGTTAGTTTCACAGTCATCATGCTGAAATTGCAAAGTTAACATAAACCACCACCAATATTTCACGATTTACAGTTACTGCACTATATCACTGTCTTTTTTAGACCAGTGCTCAGTGTCATTGCTCTATTATTCAATTCAATACCTTGAGAAACTTTAACTTTTGCTGGAAGGTAGTTTTTAGCTTGTTGGCAAAAGTTGAGGGTGAAACTTCTATAGGCATAATTTAGAACTTTAATATTATAGGACTTTGTTGCTGGCTTGGTTAATTAGGTTCAGTGCTGAATGTCAATTAATTGCAAACATAAAACAACCACTAAAATGATATTTCACAATTGAAGTACTTTTTATTACTTTGTTTTTGAGATTTCTTTTGGAGTCTTGGTTTAATGATTATTAGTATCACTTTGCTTGTTTCACAGTTGCAGTAACTGCTGAAAGCCCCTTATACGCAAACAGGACACCACCACCAATATTTCACGATTTACACTGTTCCACATCACTTTTTAGACCACCACAGTGTCAATTAGCTTGATGAAGTTGATCATTCAATTCAGCATTCTGAGCAAAACTTTTGCAAAAAGATTGTTTTGGATGAAGATTATGTGGGTAAAAGTTGGTGAAGCATCTGTATGTGGTTTAAAACTTTTAACAGCCAGAGGACGATGGCGACCTGCCATCAAGCCCCCGCATCTACGTCCAAGCACGTATCCCCAAGGGATGGGGAACAACAGAAGTTAAACCGGATAGTGAGTGAGTGAGTAAAATGGCCACACCTGGGGCAATTACCGATGTATTGACAGAGGTAACCTGAGTTAGGGCTGAATGCCAGCCACTACAGCAGACCCCAACAATTTAGCTCTCCTCACACCGCCATTTTTGTATGAAACATTATTGGTATACACACAAGAACACAAACATGAAACCACCACCAATATTTCACGATGTTACTGTAACTGTTCGGGCATGTCACTTTTTTAGACCACCACATTGTCATTGCTTGATGAAGTTGCATGATCATTGAATTCAGCATTCTGAGCAAAACTTTTGTAGAATAATTGTTTTTAGATGAAGATTATGTGGCATTATAGTTGAAGGTTGAACATCTGTAGGCACAACTAAGAATATTCTGTCCTTCATGGACTTGTATAACCACCACCAATATTTCACTTTCGTTTCGAGATTTCTGATTTTGTGAAATATTGGTTTTATAATCTTCGATATATTTGTACCACTTTGCTTGTAACATAGTTCTACAATTGGACTGGCACTGCAAAAAAGCCCATTGATTTTAAGTTTACATAAGACCACCACCTGAATATTTCATGATTCACAGTTTTTTTAGACCACCACTGTGACAATTACTGCTTCATCATTCATTCAATTCACAGTGCTCGAAATACTTTTTTTCAGCCAGGTTGTCCAAGTGGCAACCTGAGTCAAAAGCCAGGTTGCGCCATCAACATTTCAGGTAGCCGCACTTTCAAGTTATTACTTTCTTCAAATCAGCTACTTATATATCATCCCTTATCTTTTCTTCCAGTTGTATGTAACTTATAATGTAATTGTTTTATGTTATCAAAAAATAAATACAAAGGCTTATGCATGTAGGTGGGGGAAAAGCAGTGTTCCAACCAGTGTTTCAAAATTTCAGGTTGCTCCGTGTGCAACCTGGGTTTAAAATGAAGTTGCGCCAAGCAAAATGAGGTATCGTTGCATTTTCAAGTGGGCAAGTGGGTATTTCGAGCCCTGATTCAACACCCTGAGCAAAACATTTGCAGGAAGATCATTTTCACATGAAGCTTGTGGGAAGGTGAGACAATTCTGCAGGCAATGATTTGCAGGCACATCTAGAATTATTCTGTCCTAATCGTGGATTGGATATATCTTCTGGTACCAATTAGCTTGAATGTACAGTTCTACAATAATATTGTACTGCTGAAAGCCCCTTAATCCCAAAGTTTAGTAGACATAAAACCACCACCAATATTTAACTTTTAGAACACGACTGTGACAGTGTTATTGCTCAATTCATATTCATATTGATATTCATATTGATAATTCAATTCAACACCCTGAGCAAAACTATTGTAGGGAGAGTCGTTTTCAGGTGAAGCATGTGGGAAAAAGTTGAAGGTGAAACTTCTGTAGGCAAAAGATTTGCAGGCAAAAGTTGAAAATTCTGTCTTCCATTGACTTTGTTAGTCCAATTTGTTGCTGGCTTAGTTAATTAATGTTCAATGCTTAATGTCCTTTAAATAATTGCAAACATGTGAGATTGTGTGGCGAAATCGGCAGGGCTTTGGGCTCTGAAGGCCCATGAGGTCAAGGGTTTGAAAACTGCCAAGTCATTGATCTTGTGCCCTCGGGAAAGGCACTTTACACGAAGATTTGATGTCTCTGATTGTTTGTTCTGTCACATAATGATTTTAGCACCTGTTGACTTTGTTATCCTGTATCTCTGTATAAGCTCAGGAGTTTAAAAAAAGTTAAAGTTGCCCGTATATCTGTGCAGATGCTTATAAGGGTGGCGCCCATCTCTATTTGGAGTAGCCCTTGGGCCACACATGTGCAAGCCACTACAGCAGGGGGCTGGTCCACTGGTAGTGATGACATGTGACTTTGGAATCCATACTCTTTCTCATTAGTGCTGAGTGCTAAGCAGAGAAAGCAGCATGTACCATTTTTAAAGTCTTTGGTTTGACTCGGCTGGGGATCTAACTCACGACCTACCGAATGTAAGGCGACCACTCTACCCACTTGGCCAGTGCACTGGTTATGTCTATATAACCTTCTTGGTATAAGTGTTACAGTAAACTACGCTGGCTGAGGGCATAAAGCACAAGACATTATTCTCATTAAAATTTCATTCATCCTTTTTTCACTGAGAGTCTCCAAGTGCTGTTGCTTGATCGTTCAATCTAACCCACACCATCACTCAATCTTCCCATCCCAGAGCCCGAAATACTTTTTTCAGCCAGGTTGACCAAGTGGCAACCTGAGTCAAAAGCCAGGTTGCACCATCAACATTTGAGGTTGCCCCACTTTCAAGTTGTTACTTTCTTCAAATCAGCTACTAAGTACTTATCCATTATCTTTTATTCCTAAGTTATATGTAACTATGCAATTCTTATTACTATCAAAAAATAAATACAAAAGCTCATGCACATAGCTGTGGTTGCATTTGCAAGTGGCGAGTGGGTATTTCTAGCCCTGCCATCCTCAATTCCACACTCTGAGTGAAACTTAATTGAACGTAGGCAACTCATTTGCAGAAAAAAACCATATAAGATACTCATGATCATGTCTGACATGTCATTTGTTAGAACTTGTCAAACTGTACAAAATGTAGTTTAAGTTTAAACTACTTTAATTTCTGAAGGAGGCCATATGATGAGGTTCTGTCCTCCAGGGGTGTAACAAGTCAATGTAACATACTACAGTGGGGTTCTAGTGCTGCCATGCCAACAGCTCTGAGCTTTTGGTGTTGTGGTTTGCACATAGGATTTGTGATCCGGATGCCCGGGTTTGCCGCGAGTTCTAATCCCAGGAGTCGGGATGTTGTTTCTTTCTGTTCTACTCGCCCTTCTGGTTGTTTCACTCGGGTTCCCATGCCGACCCTGTGAGTAACAGGCTAGAGATGTGCCAATTGCAGGTGAAAGTTAATTGAATAGTAGGCAACCCATTTGCAGGCAAAGCTTCCGATACTTTTAGTGCCATAAACTTTGTTAAAACTTGTCCAACTGTACAAAATGTAGTAAGTGTAACAGTGGGGTTCAAGCACCGCAAATAAACCATGCCAAGGGCTGTCAGCCCTTTTAGCATGGTTTGCATTGCTGGGTTTGTGATCTGGCGGCCCGGTTTGCCTGGGTTTGTATCTTGGGAGTCAGGATGTTGTTTCTTTCTTTTTCTACTCCTTTCTTTCACTTCCCACACCGACCCTGTGAGTAACAGGCTAGAACATGTGCCACACAGTGAGTGACAAGCTAGCGGATTGTGCCACACTGTGAGTAACCGGCTAGAGATGACAGTGCCACACAGGGATATCAAACTCGGAGATTCGAGGACGAATCTTGAAAAGAAAAAGGGTAGTAGTACTAAGTGTAACTGTGTGGTTCAAGCACCGCAAAACTGACAACTTCTGCCCACTTTATTGGCATTGTGGCTTGCGCATTGGGTTTGTGATCTGACTGCCTGGGTTCAGCAGGTTTGCATCCTGAGAGTCAAGATAATTTTATGTTGCTACTTGCCCCTCTTGTTGTTTCAGTTGACTTTTTAACTGCTGATAAAGGTTAAGTGGTATTAGTCTTTAAATCAATCAATCTGTGCATCAGGGCCATTGTCAGATTAACTCAAATCCCTTTCCTGTTGAAGAATTTAAATGTGGGAAACAAATGCCAAAAGCCCTAATTAAAGTAATGTGCCACTAATAAGATTTGCCAAACAGCACTGTTAACTGTTCAACTCAAGCAACCGTGGATATGATTTTGAAAACAGTCAGACCTTTCAGGTAGTATCCACCACCTTTTGTCAATGATACGGTGCGGACCTGATGCATTAACATGCATTAACAATGGAGGTGAAGACAAATTTTAGATTGTCCAACAGGACATTTAACTTATATCATGAGAAAACTTGCCAACAACCTATCATCATCATAATGTTTATACTACAAACTGTAATTCATAGCCACCGAGTGAAAAAAGGAAACTTTGCATGAATTGAATCCAGAAAGGCAGGATGTTTGGTGACAAATTATTATCGTGATAACAATGCTTTAGTGGCTAAACCCATCAGATATTCAAGTTAAGCTAATAAAGGGCCCAACCCGCTGTACGTGCAAATACATGCTGTCTATGTGCCAAAACGTGGGCAATATTAACAGACTCCCGCCTTTTTGCGGATGATACTGCACTACTAGAGATAATTACTGACCCTGTTGCCTCAGCGGACAGGTTAAACCGTGATCTCACCTCAGTTTCGGAATGGGCTGCTCAGTGGCTTGTTACATTCAATCCCCAAAAAAACAGTATTGATGACGTTCTCCCTGAAGAAAAACAAAGTCCGACATCCCCCCTTATACTTTAAAGGTGTTCAGCTCACTGAAGTCGACTCCCACAAACACCTTGGCCTACATCTCACTAGAGACCTATCATGGTCACTTCACGTGTCAATCCTGGTGACGAAAGCAATGAAACGCATAAATCTACTGAAAAGGATTTCTTGCTTTGTCCCACGGAAAACACTCGAGACTCTGTACAAAGCCAATGATACGTCCCTTGATTGAGTATGCCAACGTCGCCTGGTGCGGGATTCTTAAGAAAGACTCTGACTCACTCGAATCAGTACTGGTGTCCGCGGCCAAGGTCTGCACGGGCGCACTAAGGGGGACGAATCACAGCTGCATCTTAACGGAGGTCGGTTGGGACACCCTTACCACCAGACGGGAAAAGCATGTACTTATCCACTTCTATAAAATATAAAATATAGTCTATAAAATGGCCAGCGGCTCCGCACCAAATTATCTCCATGAACTGGTACCTCCACTTATCCGTGCTTCCACCCCTTATGGCCTTCGAGATGACCAGAACTACCTCCCTATTGCCCTAAGAACCGAAAAGTACAAAAGATCCTTCTTACCTGCCGCAGTTTTCTCCTGGAGTCAACTTCCTTTGTCCGCCAAAACATCACCATCTATTAGTATTTTTAAAAGAGAACTAGAGTCTTTCTTTGACAGCCCGCCCACACACACCCACTACTCCCATGGCCACGGACGCCCTGCAGTTCACTTGACTAAGACTCAGACTCGACTTCAGCCAGCTTAACTCACACCTATTCAAACACCATTGTACAACTAGCCCTACTTGTGAATGTGGGAATTCAAACGAGACAACTGAGCACTACTTGTTGCACTGCGAACTATACAATAGCGAAAGGATTCATATGTTGCACTCCATATCCCGTTTAAACCTAGAAGAATTACTCTCGCCTGACCCCTTAACTCATCTGACAATACTTTATGCACCCTTCTCACTATGGGCAGCCCTTTCCTCCCACACTCGATAAATTGTAACATCTTTGACTATGTTTTCAATTTTATCAAAATGACCGGAAGATTTACTTAATCTGATTTGAAATTGATTGGTAATGCCAGCCTTGTATGCGCTTTAGCCCATTTTTGTTGTTAGTATTTATGTTATTCTTATGTTGCAAAATGACGTTTATGTTCATGTTCATCTTAAGTTATACGTTTCGTTATAATCTCAATTTTGTTACTTTTGATTGTCATTGTATGTAATACGGAGCAGAAGACCTCCATAAGCTCATTGTGAGCTTCTTGTCCAATGCTCGAAAAACGAATGCGAATAAAATAAAATATGTAAAAAGTACACCATTGACCTCATATCCACCCTGTGTAATTTCATGTTGTTTAAAAGCATCTTTCAAATCCCTTTGTCTGTACAGTGAAGGATAAGCTCAGAGTAGAGAATTTGTTACCTTGTTGGACTTGTTCTATCAAATACCATGATCATGATGATGATATATATGGTACATTTGAGTCTATTATTAATAGTATCTATCAATAATTGGAGTGACCACTGTGATGATTCATGTTTTCCAGGTCTTAAATTTATGCACACACAATTCAGTTTTGTTTTTGATACGCTGCTTTGGGACATGTTCTTTTTTCATTGTCATTTTGTAATGTCTCTCCAGCTAAAAATTTGTCAGTGTGTGTTGTTGTTGCCCTTGTTTAACGTCTATTATTTTGCTAGACGTCCCTTGGTGCTGGGTTTCACATGGTTTAAGTTTCATTAGTCAATTCTCTCTGTTGATATGCAACTCTTAATATGCTAGAAGTGTTTCTTGAAGAGCATGTCAAGTTTGTACTGGGAGAAGAAATTTTAATCTGCTTAATGTTGATTTCAATTTTCTGAACAGGTCTCTAATTCTGACTACAGTGGTGATATTCGTGTCTCCGCTTTCCTCAGCTGTGTTGTAATTGTCTCATACATGCTCTCTGCTTCTATCAGCATGTGATGTCTTTCCTTTTTTGTTAAGAGGGCAGTGTTATAGACTTGTAATGGGACAAGTCACTCATACCAAGTTCCAGTGAGTTTTGTTGTTGTTTGATGAAGGCTGTTGAAGCTCATCATATCTTGGTCATCTCTGGCTCTATTGAGTTTGACACAGCAGGCTGGCATTTTTTTTTCTTGCGATGGCATCAAACAGCAGGGCGACATCGTTTTTTTGGCGATGTCCTTCTACAGCAGGCTGCATCTTTTCTTTGTCAATGACCTCTGGCGGCAGCAGCCATCTTTTTTTTGGCGATGGCCTTCGGCAGCAGGCAGGTAACTTTCTTTGGCAAATACCATCTTTTGTTTGGCAATGACCTCCAGCAGCAGCAGCCATCTTCTTTCTTTTTGGCAATGGCCTTTGGCAGCAGGCAGGCATATTTATTTGGGCAATGACCTTCGCAGCAGACAGGTATCTTTATTTGCGATAACCTTTGACAGCAGGTAGGCAACTTTCTTTGGCAATGACCTCCGGCAGCAGCAGCCATCTTTTTTTTTTGGCAATGTCACCTCCGGCAGCAG
Source organism: Branchiostoma floridae (assembly GCF_000003815.2). NCBI lineage: Eukaryota > Metazoa > Chordata > Leptocardii > Amphioxiformes > Branchiostomatidae > Branchiostoma > Branchiostoma floridae. The sequence continues at coordinate 5,860,509 of NC_049985.1, read as the reverse complement.
CAGCCATCTTTTTTTTTGGCAATGACCTCCGGCAGCAGCAGCCATCTTTTTTTTTTGGCAATGACCTCCGGCAGCAGCAGCCATCTTTTTTTTTCGGCAATGACCTCCGGCAGCAGCAGCCATCTTTTTTTTTGGCAATGACCTCCGGCAGCAGCAGCCATCTTTTTTTTTTTTTGGCGATGGCCTTCGGCAGCAGGCAGGCATATGCGATCCAAGAATTTGTTGAGCCTATATTATGTACATTGCTTGATATTGATGTAAGATATGATAGAGGACAGCAAACATTTGGTTGACATGACGTTTCGACTGTATCTACATAATTCTATACCCACTTACACAAGCCATGGATTAAAAGAAAACATATCTTAACAGCATCAATTCAAAGGCAAACAACACCAATTAAAGAGGCAAACCTGATCAAAGTTTTTTGTCCTTTCAATGTAAAAAAAGTGAGAAACTGGTAGACTGATGATGACTATTCAACTTTGTACAGTAAAGAGACAAAGCAATATAAAAAATACACAAATAATTGAAAAGGACGGATACTGAAAAATAGGGCCTTTTTACTTTTTAACAATATGGTGTATTTTTCGGCTGTACAGCGTTGACGAAAATGATATATAAGCACAGTGCATTGATTATAATGACAGAAAATGCCATAGGTCTATATTCAACACGACACAGCACAAAAAACACAGTAAATTCTCAAAACAGATGGACAAAATGATGTGGATAATTAAAGTTCAAACCACTCCCAAAGCATGAATGTTATAAATTATGTCCCATTGGGGATGCTTCAGAAACTATTCAGGCAGGAGGTGTCTTGGCAGCAGTATCCTGTGTCTGACAGACCACCCTTCTCCTGGACCTCTTGCATGAAACGTACACTTTAAGACCTAGTCTCTGAGTAGTGACCTCCTAGACTGTTGACCTGGATCGGATTATGATTTTGATTTATCTGTATCTTTCATGTTTCAGTTGTACTTATATGTTCCAACGTGTATGTCTATTTTTCTCTCTGTAAGTTGTTTTTATTTCCTTGTATGCATATGTGAAACCGGGCCCTATTGAAAACCAGTTGATAGTAAACTGAATAGGCTACCCAGGTGTTTGAAAATAAACAAACAAACAAACACTCCTACCCCGACTAACACCAACACTATCAGGGCATCCAAGAGCCCCAGAACAATGACAATGAAGTTTATTGCATATTCAAGTCCCATTGGGGCTAAATGCAGTCAGTTTGGTACAAAAGTCAACGCAAAGTTATACATATACAGTATAGTTTACATGCATCTTCTCTGACTTCCTAAAACATTTGTAGATGAACTTACAGAGATTTTCCAGTATATCGTGGTCAGATGATGACATGAGGTGATTAAACATAATTATCTTCCTTCGTCATGTGTGCATACTTCTGATCTACATGTGTAGCATTAACGAATGTATTGCGCAGATCATTATACAGTGTACACTCTAGGACAAAGTGTATGGTGAGTATGCTGTTGAGAGCCTGAAAAGGTGACTTTGGGGCATCTTGACATTGGACATAATCATCATCATCATCATCACCATCACAGACATCATCATCATCACTGATTCTTTATATTTAAAGCAGGATTTCCAAACAAAAGAACTTGACCTGTCGAGTCAGCTTACAGACCCTGTGTGGCCGAGACCGTCATTCTTTTATAGGACAGTTTAATCAATGCTTTAGGTTGCTCAATAGTTCAAAAATCAAAATTGAAAAAAGAGTGACAGTATATGATACTGTCTTTATTTCTCTGCCAATTTCTGATTTTGTGGGAAATTGCCTGAGTGTTTTACAAAATTAAATGTAGTTGCATCACTGACAGACCTTCAGGCTAGAACTGTGACAGCTGTCTGGCTGGTCCAGGGTCAGGCCATGTGCCCATTTAATGGCTGCGGACCAAGGAGGTTTAAAAACCCCTTCCGCCAGAAGCCGCCACAATCCCACCCCCAAAGGTCTGTCAGTAACTAACGAAAGCTGACATTCGTATTCTAACCTACGTCCAAACATGTTCAGATTCATGATTATTTGATAGGTTGTACGGCTTTGTGCATGAGAACAGCTGTTGACGTAGTCACCGACAGCCCTTCGGGGGTGGAATTGTGATGGCAGTCCGGCTGGTCCCACTGGGTCCAGACCTGGGCACTAAGGTCTAAATACTATGGTGGTCGGTAATAGACCTCCTTAGTTGGACCCCATCCAGTCAGACTGCCACATTCCACCCCCAAGGGACTGTCAGGGACTAGGTAGACATGCATTCTCACAGAGCCGTACCACCTATGAAATTGATCTATTCTGATCTTTACTGTATTACTGTAAATATGTGCCGGGTTGCATACAATAACTGTTTCCGGATTATTATGATTCTGCCACGACGATGTTGCACCAGTACTATGTTTGTGTACCATTCTACTGACAGTTTTGAAACTAGGCGAAGGAGGGTTTGTTACTCTTTCGTGCAAAGATTAATGTCCTCCAATAACAACACTATTGTCAAGCACTTACTGTCTTCAGACTTGTTCTACAGAAACACATTATTTCGAAACTGTTATGGCTTACTGTACAGATAGAGGTTTTTAATGTATATGTATGTATCTTTTGTGTAACTATGGGTTTCTTTTTAACCTGAAATAAAGAATAAAGTAAAGTAAAGTAAATGCAGAAACTTTTGTGGTGGTTTAATGCTCATGGTTTTCACAGTGGCCGCTTCAGCGCGAATTTAAAACCACCGCAAACATTTTTCCATGGCAGTAAGAGACTACAGTGCATGGTGCTACCGCGAAATTAAAACCACCGCAGAAAGTCCTTTTTCCTGCTACCGCGAAATTAAATCCCTGTGAACTTGCAAAATTTACAGTATAGTCTGGACCTTTCCATAACTAGATCTTTTAGAGTTTTTCCCTCATCAGCAAATGAATCAATTACAATTTGTTCAATTCATTGTAGTTGTAATAGAAACAAACCACGTAGAAATGCATTTCAGTACTCTTTTGCTGTAAGTAACTAGATGTGAAAAAGTACTTTTGATATCTCTATAAAATTGTTTTGTAACAAAATGTATATTTCATTGCAGTGGTAATTTTTGGTAGAGAATACCTAACAAAATGTCCTATGCACTCAGCAACTTGTGTATTTGTCATTTTCTGCCTTGCGATATTCTTATGATAAAAGGTTATGAGATTAAGAGCTGTCCTTGGCTTTCAGAATGTATATTCATCTTAAATTTACAGAATGAAGATAATTTCAAACTGCAAAAATGTGGACACTGTAGAACATTATATAAGGCTTTTCAGGTTGACTTACAGAAGTGTACATTAGTCTAGTAACATGAAGTGGCTGCAGTATCACCCGGTCATGTTACTAGACTAAGAATTTCTGTTATTTAAGGCGATTCCTATTCTTTTACCTGGGACTCTTGTGCTTTTTGTATTACATGTAAATACTTTGTAACGACATGATCAGACTTAGAACTTCTACTTTTTGCAGAAGTTTCATCATCAGTATCGTTGTCTAAACAAGACAGTCCTTCCGTCTGGTAACATTGAACTGGACTAAACTTCAAGCTGGACTAAATTTCAAGCAAGAACTCTGCAGAGCGATTAGCACGTTTTTTTTTATAAATTTGATAGAAAACCTACTACTAGTTCTCTTTCATGAAAATTTATGCAGATTCAGGCCATTTCAAACAAATTTCTATTCTTTAAGTTAGTGCATCAATCAAGAACACTAATATATACTATAATATAGGACACTGAAGAACAATTGATGCATTTCAAATTACTAAGTAACCAATGACATACAGAAAATCTAGCTCTTTCTCAGTAAAGAAACTGCATCTTTCCTGCACTCCTATTTTGTGCTTGTTGGATTGCGTACTAATTAAATGACAATAATATTATGTCAAACTAGAACTTCCACTTGTTAAAAGCATTTAGACATGCTATTTTGCAGTAGTTGCATCATCATTCTTGTCATTTTAAAAAGAAAGTCCTTTCATCTGGTACTTAGCATCCTCAGGACTTCAAGAAATTCAAGCTGGACTTCAGTTCAAGCAAGAACATTGGGCACTGTAGAGCAATGTCAGCGCATTTCAAATTGGAAAACCTACTTCTAAGATTACTAAGAAGTTTTATATATTGGTCATACTATAGCCAGCAATTTCAGTCTACTGGTAATCATAATATAATTATGTATTCTCTAGATCTGGACTAAGGAAATTAAAAAGAAATTGATGAATTTCAAAGGACAGAAAATCCACTTTCAGTTTAGTAACAGTTCTGATCAGAAGAAGTGCATCTTTCCAGGAAATTCTGAGTCTTTGGACTGGGATTACTGATGCGCTTTGTATTAAACCTTTATATTAAGTTGTACCACGACAATGTCAGACTAGAACTTCAACAGAAGCAAGGTGCTTTTTTGTAAAGTTTCATCAGGCCATACCAATTTTATTTGTTGGTTCTCGGAATCGCCGCTTCTATTTTTCCCAATTTGTAAAAAAAAAAAAAAATTCCATTCAGTAAAATAACAGTTATAAGTTTAAGTACTGCCAAACTTTGGTTCAGTTACAAAAACAAACCGCCTGGAAGTACCAGTACATTTACTTTCTCTCACCCCCAATTCCTTTGTACACTTCTTGTTTGTTGCAAAGTACATTTGGGGACACATAAATCTTCGTGAATATGAGATACACATGGGCATACCATAACACAACGTAACGTTAGCAGAATCAGAAGTTCAGAAATTCGGCAGAGCATGTGCTCTGTCGCACACGCACACATTCACACGTAAATTTTCAATTGAAACACAGATATCGGGAGAAAAAAAAGGGAGAATAAACATATTGTTTTATACAACATGTCAGATGTAGTTCAGTACTTTGGGTTGTTCATGTATTTTTTGGGAGTGGAAGTATTTGTAATTTTTTTTCCAATTTGCACCAGTTGGCCATGAAATGTATCTAGAGCCTTGAATTGATAGATTTTTATCAACTCAGAGGGCAAATAAGACTTCCAGCAATGCTATTTCATTTCTAGAGGCGAACTTAAATAATATTTGCTGATGTTGTTGCATTTCTGGAAATATACTATACTCAGGTATGTTTGAGATGTTTTTCGTTTACCACATGATAAGATAAAAAATATAAATCAGAAGGTTAATAACTAGAAGTAGAACAAAAGGTAATGGATAAGCTGAGTTGAGCTGAAGAAAACAATTAAGTTTGTCTTTAATACTGAGCATTTCTGTTTACTGTAGTACTGACTGTACAAATTGTAGGTAAAACTTATGCCAACATGCAATGTAATGTAATGTAAGTATAACTGATTAACTATTTCTAGCATACATATTACTATGGATCCAGGTCTGGACTTATCACCCTGGACCTCTGGACCTGAACCCAGACTTGTTGCAAGTTTTTTTTTTTTTTTTTTTTTTTCGCCCTGTCGCTTCAACTTTTTTCTGAAAAAATCCGAGAACCAACAAATTAAATTGGTGTGGCCTCATCATCATCCTCATTGTCGTCATTTGAACAACAAAGTTTAACATTAGCCTCCTTCACCGGCCTCTCTGGGAAGCTTGGCAATTTGGGGGGGGGGGGGGGGCGGTAGGTCGATTCGCGATTTTTAACCGGGAATATGCCGGGAAAGGAATATATGCCCGGAAAGGAATATACACCGGAAAGCTTGTACGGGCTAGGCGAAATCGGCTTCCCAGTAGGCCTGCTACTCTTCGGTATCTACAAAGCCCTATTAAAAAACACTTATCACCATTTGGCATGGATGTGCGAACTTCCCGTCATAAACGCGTCCAGCACTGGCAGCCCGGCACACAACCCGTTGCGCGATGACCCGTAACTTTGTAACGGTCGTCGGGTCACGCATTTCAAAACACGGCTCATTTGAAAACGAGTACTTACCGTAGAAAAACTCCGCTGAAACTTCCCATCATGTACGAAAGAGCTTCCCCGAGTTGAGGGAAGGACTATCCCTGGCCATTGCTGTGGTCTGCGATGGCAATGATTGTTTTGTTGGCCTTGCTACAGGCCAAGGCAAGTCGCTCTGCTATCAGATTTTGCCGTCGATTGCCAGAGAACTCACCATGGTCATCGTCATCTCGCCATTTCATGCCCTTGTTGCTGATCAGGCAAGGCTTGTTTGCACTACGTGTGGGAAATCGTTTTTTGTATTTTTCGTATCGAGCGACCGTCTTTTAGACTTTTTACGGCTCTCGCCCCCCTCCCCATTCAGATTGCCGGTCGGATCATCGATGGTGTATGAAAGTATGTTTTAAACCCACTGGAAAAAATGTTTTACACTGATCTGAAATGTAAGTTTTGCACGTGTATCAATTATTCAAACTGTTGTATCAATTATTGTAACTCTGGAAGTGACAAAGGCAGGCAGCGTGTGCACGGTTTCCGGTAACGTTACGTAGGTTTGTGGCACGCTTCGGGGTACGGGTGGCCGTGCACTATTAACGTTGAAGTGTGAATTACTTCTCGCGGCAGTGTGAATAACTTCTCGCGAATACATTAATTGGCCGTCTGAAAGGCATTCTTAATCATTATTGCGTTTGTAGATACCGAAGAGTAGCAGGCCTACTGGGAAGCCGATTTCGCCTAGCCCGTACAAGCTTTCCGGTGTATATTCCTTTCCGGGCATATATTCCTTTCCCGGCATATTCCCGGTTAAAAATCGCGAATCGACCTACCGCCCCCCCCCCCCCCCAAAAAAAAATTGCCAAGCTTCCCAGAGAGGCCGGTGAAGGAGGCTAGTTTAACATTTAGAACAGGCCATTTCAATGCACATCAAGCCTGAGAAAGGGGAGAAATCTCTAGAATGTCAATACATGGAAGATGGTAAATTTTCCCAGTAGTCTTGTATTCTAACTGTGTATCTTAGAGTAGGCTTGGGGTTCATAGCGTACAGGACACAGTGAGGTTCAATAGTGCGCTGGTACAGCCACATCCAAAGAATGGAAGAGGAGAAGTGGCCCAGGAAAATCACAGAATCAGTGCAGAGGGAAAGAACCCTCATGGGCCACCACGAAAGAGATCATGGACAACACAAGGGAAGACATAGACTTCCTCAGCCTTTACAATGTCAACTCAAGTGACAGAGGATGCTGGCGAGCTGCCATCAAGCCCTCTCATCTACATGCAAGCATGTCTCACCCCCAAGGGTTTAAACCGGATAGTGAGTGAATGAGTGAGGCTGAAAACATCCTTTTAATAAGCACTCAAATACTTTAACAGCTGACCAGGGTTTGCAGTTGGTCATATCTCTAAAAGTGCTTTCTTTTGACTATGATTTGCACTGAGTCCATTGTGATTGGCAAGCTAACAGTGCCTGAAGAACTGAGGCTAACTCTTATATACACTCTGGTAGTGCGAACAGGGACCATTTGGTGTTTCGGGTCTTTGATCATCATACACCCTCGCCCGGGCGCCCCAGCCGAGGTTGATCATTCCCCGACCTGTGTCCATGTGGCTTCCACGGTTCCCCCCTACGAAACCACAACCAACGTGAGGCTTTCTCTGCAGCCTCCAGAATATCCCTGATGAATTTCCGAAGCCGGAAACCTCTTACTCCAAGGAGTTTTAATGCATAATGCAGTTTTAGCTGGTGTGTTATGCTGAACGGCATTTATACCAGCTATATAGATACAGATACATAAGCCAAAGACTGCCCTGCGAATCCCTGGCAACCAACCTCCACTGATACACAGCGGGCTCTCCACCCCTTACTCTGGCTTTGTACTACCAGCTCGACATACTTTGCCCTCTTCCGTTTGTTGGCTTCACTTATCCGCTCCTCCCAGGGAACATTTAACTCCAGCAGAACCACTTGTCTGGTTAACCTCGGTCAATAGCTACTTAAGGAGCACAGTCTTGACTATAGGACAGATCTCGGGAAATGCTCATGATTGCCTCGCTACAAATACTCTCAGGTGCAATCTGGAATGGTGACAAAAGTGCTTTAGCCCAGTTCACCTCACACAGCCACACTTATAAACTTACAGGCACACAAACACTCACACAACTTTGCTTGAAGAACCATTTTTGATTAGTGTGTCCTCAATTTCAACACAAACAATTAAAGCAAAAATAATTTTGTACTTCACGCCATTTTTCAAACCTAAAACTGCACTAACGGACAAGTCAGCAGAACTATCCTGGTCTCCAGGACCGCGTAAAGGGCGTAAGCCACCTCAAAACTGACCTCACGTTTTGTGGTGTGGCACACCTACCGCCCCCACGCCGCCAAAGTTAGCCTTTCCAGGATCCTGGATACCTCATCCCTACCAAGACGAGCTGCCGACTGCTAACTAGCTATGAGGACACTTCCTAGTTTTGGGATGATTGCAAAGTGGAAGAAGTTGCGTTCAGTTCACACTACATTCTTAAAGGTCCCCTGGACACGGTTTAACAGGTCAGCTCGCGCCGCAAAAGTCCAACACCCTTTTTATGATGTATTCCAAGCTTTCCGTGCGCACATTGAAGTTAGTGCTCAACCCGAAGCCTTTACTGTGAGATACATGATAACTTTTGTAAAGAAGTGTAAGTGTACTTGACAATTTTTTTTTGATAATTTTATTTTGATAACCATAAGATGACCAGTTTGGATGACAATTTCTGCAAGTACACAGATAAGATTCTTGGGAGACAACTTTTCAAGGTCATTAAATTTTTTGTTCTCCTGGACTTAAGTGGAGGATATTTATGGTCTTCTATTTTGCAAAGACCAGGTCTTCTATTTTGCGAAGACCATTTATCTATCAAAATAGTCTATAGTACAATCATACTCTCCCAATCTGTGTAGAGTTTGGTAGGTCATCCAGATTGGTCACTTTACTGTGAGATACATGAAAACTTTTGTAAGTGTACTTGATAATTTTTTTTTTGATAACCATAAGATGACCAGTTTGGATGACAATTTCTGCGAGTACACAGATAAGATTCTTGGGAGACAACTTTTTCAAGGTCATTAAATTTTTGTTCTCCTGGACTTAAGTGGAGGATATCTATTGTCTTCTATTTTGCGAAGACCAGGTCTTCTATTTTGCGAAGACCATTTATTTATCAAAATCGTCTATAGTACAATCATACTCTCCCAATCTGTGTAGAGTTTGCTAGGTCATCCAGATTGGTCAGATACTGCATTGGGACTTTTTTTAGGCCCATTCCCGCCTTGATAAGGATTCAGGGGGCCTATTTTTTTTTAGGGGGCCCATTTCCGCCTTGATAAGGTTTCAGGGGGCCTATTCCCTGTTACCACATCCCACGGTTTGGCAATGACATCACTTGACTGGAGGTTTGCCTTGGTGCCTTAAGGTTGTAATCCTCCAGAATCAGTTGTTTGGAATCATCTCCAAAACCAGCTGTCTGTCGCCCAGTCAGAATGTCTGAATCACAAGGCATTTTTTTTTTAGATGAAGCTGGATCGTCTCTGATGCGCGATGACGTTGTAGATGGTCGTACGGCACAATCAGCAGCAGACACACACGCCCCACCAGAAAGTCTGAATCAAAAGGCGTTACTGCAATGGTCCTTGATGCGCGTTAGCATTGGAGATGGTAGTACGGAACAATCGGCAGCAGACACACACGCCCCACCAGAAAGTCTGAATCACAAGGCGTTACTGCAATCGCGATAGCATTGGAGATGGTAGTACGGAACAATCGGCAGCAGACACACACGCCCCACCAGAAAGTCTGAATCACAAGGCGTTACTGCGATGGTCCTTGATGCGCAATAGCATTGGAGATGGTAGTACGGAACAACGGCAGCAGATACACACACCCCACCAGAAAGTCTGAATCACAAGGCGTTACTGCGATGGTCCTTGATGCGCAATAGCATTGGAGATGGTAGTACGGAACAATCGGCAGCAGATACACACACCCGGCCAGAAAGTCTGAATCACAAGGCGATGGAGTACAGAAGTTTTTTTTTTTTCGGATGAAGCTGGATCGTCTCTGATGCGCGATAGCATTGGAGATGGTCGTACGGAACATGATGATCTCTGTTTCTTTCACATCCTGTCCAGACTGGTTGTACGGCGTATCTGAACCCTAATATCAAGCGTGCGGACTCAGATAGTGGTCGTACCTCCTCGAGGCTGATGACAAAGAATTGGTGACCAATGACCTGCGACAAACTCAAAGAAGAGCTCCACTTATTGCCCGGTAGAGGTACTACACCTCTCTGATCATCAAAACGTTACGTACAAGTGGAGTACGTTTTTTTTTTTGAGGAGTCCTATTGCCTAGACTTTCCATTGGCCCAGCAGCTAAAACCCTCCACAATGACTGAATCACAAAGATCTTGGAGTGCAAGAAGTTCGCAGTTTCTTAAACAGGTTGTGAAGTCCAGTAGAATCTCAAGTCAATGTCCACTACTGTAGCATCTTCACTGTTCATTCATGTTGCTGCAGGCACGTTCTGTTGTGCAGTCTGAACTTCAGGTTTGAGAGCTCGACAATATTCCATCTTGCCGCACTCTTGACATGTAGGACGGAATCAATAGCATCACGGCAGATGTTTCTTTGATGGTCAATCAGCTGCTCTCATGGATGGATTCATGTACCAAAACCTGGGATGTGGCCTTTTTTTTCATTTTTAGGGGGCCCATTCCCGCCTCTTTGAGGTTTCAGGGGGCCTATTCCCTTTTGTTTGTTTTCTTTTTTTGTTTGTTTTCTTTTTTTATCTGTTTTTTTTTTGTTTTCTTTTTTTGTTTGTTTTCTTTTTGTTTGTTTTCTTTTTTTGTTTTGTTGTTGTTGTTTTTTTTTTCTTTTTTTTTTTCTTTTTTTTTCTTTTCCTTTTTTTTTGTCCCTTGCAGCATGGTTATGTGTATGTGTATGTGTAATGCTATGTGTATGCGTGTATGCATGTATGCAATTACCAATACATGAATCACCACAGGAAGTTCAGCTTCTCAAGCTTCAGGTTGAGAACTTACCTTCAAGGTTCACAAGGGAAACTGGGAATAAATCATAAACAGCGCGCTGAACATTCACAACGTGGGCCGACCCGATAAACCACATCCAAAGCACGTCGGAATAAATCATAAACAGCGCGCTGAACATTCACAACGTGGGCCGACCCGATAAACCACATCCAAAGCACGTCGGAGAACATCGCGCGGACTTATAACAACTTCATCCACTCAACATCCCAAAGCTAATAGTAATCGTTATAATTAGGAGGCTATCAACGCCTGCTTTCCCTGCTCAGATGAGCGCCACACACACACACACACACACACACACACACACACACACACACACACACACACACACACACACACACACACACACACACACACACACACACACGTCAAGTGAAAGAGCACATTAGCACTGGGTAGCTTAAGTTGCATCACCATTCCCCCCCCCCCCCCAATCTGTATAATCTAGTATACTAAGAACAGATGCAAAAGTATTAAACATCTTTGTTTGTATCTTTTAATGATTCAGCAATGAAAGTTTAGTAATGCCAGACTGATATTTGGGAAATTCGAAGTTGGAGAAAGACTCGACAGTTCCAATTTAACTTCCAGGTATGAATTGACGTCAGCAATTTGGGTGCTGACATAGACATACAACCCATGGACTTAAATGAGACACTCATGGTCTAATCTGATAAGCCCTTATACAACTCGATTGTGTGACATGACCCAAGAACTATCCATTCAGCAGCTTATGCTCAAACTTCACTGGCAAAGATCTGTCATAAGAATCTGTCAGAGCTCAGACAAAACAGTGGCACATACATGTAACAAGACTGCGTAATCACTGATGTTTTACAGACTTGTGTCACAGTCACTGGGACTGAACCTAGACTATGACGCAAGGAGAAAAAAACTTTGGTACGCATAGGGTAAAATGGTTGGGTGATACTGTTACATTGCATCAGAGAAAGGACAGGCATGATACTAAGTTAGAAGAAGAGAAAACTGAGAAGTGCAGAGAAAACTACATAAAGTAGTTGCCACATCTTTTGTGGTGCCCTAAAGGTCATATACTTATCATAGTAAAGGGATCATAATGTCTAGAAATCTCCCCTTTCTCAATGGGCTAGATGGCATGATTGACGGCACTGAGTGTTGTTGGTTTCTAATCTTTTAAACAAAGAGCTTTGGAACTTTTTGGAATTCCAGTCATGACTGATTAGAAATGTATGCCGTTTGTCACTAACAAATGGAAATAAATTGGGATGTCTTGATTAATCATTACAACTTAGTGTCCAAAGTTCAAACTCAGTAGTTTAGGCAAGGAGTTATGAAATGGTCAGGTTATAACAAGTAGATACTCACTAAGTCATTTGTGTCTCACTGAACCAATAATTCAGTCACCTGGATACAAAGAAACGATCTAAGGAAAGGAAACAACCTACATGTAGCTCATTATTCAGGACTTTCCTGTCAATTCTGAAATGCACCAATTGATCTACAGTGTCCTACAAAACATTAGTCTTCAAACTTTAGAAAATTGGAACTTTAAAATCTTATGATCTGATGCACCTGCAACCAGTTATGTTAACTTGGAGATCCAGCTTGCTTAGAACTACATCTGCCTATTACATGCATTTGGAAAATCTAAGCACTGAGTTGGTTGAGAGAGGGCAGTTTAAGACATTATAGTGTGTTCAAGTTGCAGAAGTTACAATTGCAAACATCTTCAGGAACAAGACAAAATACTAGTCCTGACTCAAGACAAAATGCTAAGTACTGACTCCATCTTTTAAACTCTCTGTGCTCTACAGTGTCCCACAAAGATTCCTTTAAATGTCAAGTATCCATTCAGATATGGCATTTTATAATGTTAAGCACCTGAATCCAGCTAACGTCTACTTGGAGATACAGCTGCACCTAGAACAATGTCTATTTTGAGAGCTTTGTCCAGGCTACCGCCACAGACAATGATAGTTTATACTATACTACAGCTGTGAATTGTTCTATACATTTAAGATGGTGGTGTCATTCTATATTTAAATTATTAGATTACCTAACCACTGCTCCAGTGTAAAAACACTTGCAAATTCTGATCATAAATGCATCATGCTCTCCAGTGTCCTACAAATCTTCAAACTTCCAAGTATTTATTCCAAATTGTCACTTTATAATCATTTTCATTACGTCATTGAAACACTTGTCTGCATGTTTACCAGGTTTCTTTTGCCTAAGTGTACCAAATCTTGTAATATGTAGTACTACTCAGGAGCTACTAGCGGAAGAATTTGCAATAGTAGTGAATTCAGCACCATGGACAGCTCTGCTCTGTGCTATCAGTTCTTGATATGAACTTAGTTTAGTAATTCTAAACACCAATGAATTTTCCATTGGAACTTTTCCAGCACAAATAAACCTGAAAATACCGTACATAGTGTCAGTCTTCTGTAATTGACATAGATACACCTATCTGTATTATACCTGTCATATCATCAAACTTTGTACATGGTTCCTACATGTACTTTTAACTCCTAGTTATGATAAGGTCCAGAATTTATTTAAGGTACTGTATAACACAGTGTTAAACAATGTACGTTAATATTCTACCTGCTGGTAAAATACGTACTAACACTTTTGAAAGAGGGACAGGGCGGTTTGAGGAATTACTCGAGTCTGTGTCAAATTGTGGATATACATGGAATGTAGAACTTACTTGTAACTACTAGTATGATATTAGGTCCAGTATAATGATTTTAGACACGTTGGAAAACTGTTTACAACTTGATTTAATGAATTACCATATCAGTCAAGCTATGAATAGCAAACTAACACCATTCAAAGAGAGGAAGGGCGGTTTAAGAAATTATTCGATCGTGTTTGGAAGAATTTTCAACAGTACAAAAATGTTCTGGAAGACAAATTTAGATTTTGCTTCTTGCCAAGGGGATAAAGCATGCTGTAATATATACCATACTTTCTCGGTTGAAGTACCAACTTTTAAAACTTTTCAAGATCCAAAACTAGTTGCAAAGCATTGCCTAAGTCAAGTTGTGTACTTTATTTGTGGTTAGGCCACACCAATTTAATGTCTTGGTTCTCGGATTTTTTCAGAAAAATTTTGGGGCGGGCGGTCGAAAAAAATAAAATAAAATAAAAAATTGCAAAAAGTCTAGGATGAACATATGAGACTTATATAACACAAAAAAACAAGGTTAGCAGTCAAGTTTTCAGCTTTTCATGGCATGATTTATCCAATGAATCTCTTCCTTTGATTTGATACCAATGTTCTGAATAAAAGGAATTGGTTTATCAGCAGTATGTACCCCTGTAATGCGTTTTTTTACAGGTCTGTGATAGCAAAACCTATATTGTTATTCTTGGGACTAATTTTTTTTTTCTAAATCAGAAAAAAATGGGTCAGGAAATCCAAGAACCAAGAGATTAAATTGGAGTGGCCTTAACTGCCCTGGGAAAGAGGAAGGTGCCAGGAACCCAGATTTGGAACGAGGCCACGTGTGGCTTGGAACAGCCATGTAAGACCCATAAGATAAATTTTGACGCATGAAGGTAGTACTGACAATGAAAACGATCTCTTTAAATTAATTGTGCTATCTTTCTGCCATGATCCTCTTTCTCCAATCACTCCATTGTTTAAAACTGCCATTTTAAAGGTGACTTTAAACACTGGCATGCCCATGAATAATTTTTGCTTGACTTTTTCTTGTCTTTGGTTCAAAATACAATCTCTGTACCGAAATCTTTTACTTTTAGGATTTGGGATCTTACTTACGGATTATTAACGGTATCAACTGTAAGCTGACATCGACTGCCTTGCATTGCATTGACTTCTGGGTTCAGACTGCAGGGCTCGAAATACTTTTTTCTGTTTACCTGCACTGGTGCAGGTAACATTGGAAATAACCTGCACCAGACAAATTTTACCTGCACCACTCTGAATTTAGGAAGTATGGGTCATACTAAAATTGTTCAGGAACCATTGCTATTTTTTTCTTTTATACTTTATAGGTGGTAACAGTCAATGTAGCTATTAACAATTCATATACACCTACATTATAGGACATTTCTGTATAAAACCCAGTACATGAACCAGTGCAGGTAGACACCAGAAATACCTGCACAGCTCCAATTTTACCTGCATATGGAGGTGGTATTTCGAGCCCTGCAGACTGCAGTAAGTTCTTTTGGGACTTTCTGGTACTTTCTGGTACTTTTGTGATGAACCCGGGGTTACAATTTTCCATTCTTGCATCTTAACCCCACTAATCTCCGCAGTTTTCTATGTGACAATCTCTGGGTCGGCAAGAGTTGGCCATACGATTCCCAGATGTTAATAGTGTAAATATGCAGCATTTGCTGTAACGGTTGTGATTCTTCAGAGCCCAGACTCAGGGCATGGGCGCAACGACAGAAGAAACAAAACGGTGGCCACCACATCAGCCTACGGTGTTTCATGCCCAGATGGCAGCAATTAAGCTGACAGCCAAATCTGGAGCATCGCTTTGAGAATACAAATTTTAGTCCCATTGAGGTATCAAAGCTTTTATACTGAACTGTTCTGTTCTGTCCTCAATAATGTTTTCACCAGATCTTGGCCAGAAAATTAATTTCAATCACCCATATAGCTTTAAATATACTGTAATAAAGGAACAACAATCAAGCCTCAAATGATTATTCCTATGACAATTAAATAATGCTCTGTAGTCTCACTTGATTACTTTTACTAACAAAGGGCTCAAGAAAATAACTTGGCTTGATATTCAATAGTCAAGACTTCCTACTGATTTGACTGTAATACCAAGAATGATAATCTAATAGTCACTTGTTCTGTTCTGTTCAAATATGATGACTGAAAGGTAAATTTTATATTCATTTTACTTCAGATTTATCAAATCTGGTGTTTGAAGAATGAGTCACACAAAGTGAAATTTTCCAGTTTGGTCGGAGTCAAGAAAAATACAGAAAATGTAATTAAAGGTAAAGGCCGATTGGGCAAACATCCACTGGATAGTGATTGGGCAAACATCCACTGGATAAAATGTATACTAAAATAAAACTATTGCCAATTCATAGGAGCTCTTTAGATATCATATTTCTGTTGAAAACCATATTGTAATGTTAATCAGTTCCCTGAGGAAAAGTTGTGAATTTGATATTGAATCCTTCCTCATCAATTTTGCAAATTAGCTGTTGGCGGCTTGCTTAATAAGTACCTAATAATGTAAGTAATCACTAAGGCTATCACGACATCTGTCAACACCTTGAGTATTTCTGACCAAAGTTACAAAAGCGGCCTCTGCCATTAAGAAAAAAGCTGTTAGGGGGCCAAAACCTACAGCTGACTTATTATAACCTCTGCCAAAGATAAACTGATAACTTCCAGACAACAAAATTGTGAAAAAGTAGACGAAGACTTTGTCCAAATTGCACTTGACTTAGGAAAAAATTTTGAGACAAGATTTACAATCTACTTGGCCTCCTGTACTCGACTACAGCAGATTTCCTGCCTTATGCCGCTGTACCTCAAAACGTTACTGCCACAAACTCCAGCGATCATGTCAGAGGCTTTCAATGCAAATGAGGAGATAAAGCAGCGACATCCATGAAGCTGTATCCTTGTGGAAAAGGTTTCTTTTCTTTGTGTATGTGTGTAACATCAACTTGACTCATAGTTCAACCAGGTGCCATAATAGTTAACACCACCACTTCAAAAAACACATTTTTGGCTTTCTTAATAATTAAAGAAAACACCTAAATATCTGAGTCCATTTACCTCAGGATTACCGATGCTGCATTAGTACATCTATTTGAAAGTGTTTTTTTCTGGTTTGCAGCATTATTAGCGTGGAATTCCAGCCTTGTTTGTTTGTTTTAGGCCACACCGATTTAATTTCTTGGTTCACGGATTCGGAGAAAAAAAATAAAAATAAAAATTACCACTCAGCAAATTTTCACCATTAATGAAACCTTTCACCAACTTTCTGGTGTAGCAAATTGGCCTTTATATTATAAGCTCCTTAAAGTGTGGGTACAGGTGGTGTTACTGTACAAAAATAGTGTTTTTGTACTTTTTTCAAGCTGAAAACTTTTTTTCTTTATGTTTTGGATTAGCCGTTACCTTTACCTCAACCATTTTACAATTTTTATTTTTATTTTCATTTCGCCCTCTCGCTCCATATTTTTAATGAAAAAATCCGTGAACCAAGAAATTAAATTGGTGTGGCCTTAGCTCGTTTCCGAAGGTAGCAACATTCGGGAGCGGACTATAGCAAACAAGGCTGCCCTCCAGACGACAATATTATGGCATCAGGTGGAATTATGAGAGTCGATATCATATACATGCACCTGGTGTGGAATCTTAGTACAAGAGGCAGTTGAAGACAACCGTGTGCAAGAAAACATGTCGACTGTTCAAGAATCCTGTCTTGTAACTAATGATCTTTTTTTTGTCGGACGCTTTGGCCCTTTGCCAACTCAACACCCTGGCTTACCTTTGTTTGTTTACCTTTCCACTGTTATCACAAAGTGGATGATGAAGTTTGACAGTTTTACATTTGTATCATGGATTGCAATGGATTTCCATCAATTATGTAAATTAGCAGTCGATTTGCATAATTAACATCTTATTATGCAAGTGATAAACTTGGCTATCTACGTACCAAAAATCAAGACGATTGGTAAACACCTTGAGTATTCTTGCTGACTGTTCAACCCTAACCCTTGAACCCTATCCCTGGCCGAGTTTACCATGCTGTTGTGTTGAGTTGATTAGTTTGTCTATTTGTCCCTGCATTATCCATCTGTCTGTCCATACATTGTCTGCTCGTATGCCTATGTTTCCTTTATTGTAGCATCAAAAGATCCCTAACAAACGTGCTGTGATATAAATGTATAAATGTATTACAGCGGTCCTAGGAAAATTTGTTTTGTTTCCAGTTACCAAAACCTGCTCACTCCAGCGTTCTCGTACACTGCTGGCAAGGACAAGAAATGTCTGACCTGTTGTAGAATCATTTTCAAACATTTTCTCATTTCTGTTTCAAAAGAAAAGGTGACAAAAACAGGACCACCGAATGTATAGTTCCCCTCTAACGTTTACACCCTGCATTAAATATTTTCAACGTTCAACACACCAAATGTCCTGATGCCTTTTAGTTTTGCATTGTCTAAATGTATGTAAATCCAAATCTAAATGTTTGACTTTGCTCCATGTCATGTATGAACTGAAAATCAGTGACTGCTAATATAAGTTACATCAATAAGTAAAGATGAGAAAAAGCAATTCGATTTTGAAGCAGTCCCTTTTTCGTCTCAAATACAGGAAGAGATTCTTGAACAGTCAGCAAAGTGTCCGACCAATTTATCCTAATAAAGGCCATATATAACTATTTTAAAAGTGAAAATATAGGAAGAGGACATCATAAAGCTAAGAGGGTAGGGAGGAAAACTTCAATATGACTGTATTCACCCCATAAAACTGAGTGCACCAAGGCACAAACCTGGTCCTCAGGCTTCATTATGTTTTTCCAGTTAAGGGTTTTTTGAAAATGAGAGAACCAACAAATTATATATATTATAACTTGGTGTGGCCAAAAGTATATTTTTGTCACAACTTTAAATCTTATTGGTTTCACAGCAAAACTGATTCCTGAACAGTCGGCATGAAATCTTAATGCACATTTATCGTATTTGAATCTAACTGCCTCTTTTCCACATGCACACAACAGGGTTGGACAAGTTTTCTAATTCTTGGCTCCTTTTTTCTGTGTTGACAAATGCTAATGCTACCACAATTGTGTTGAAAAGTATCAAGTATGTTTTGTATATCAAAATCTCTGATGGATAAATCTTACTTGCCCGATCAGGCAAGTGGGGATTGTGCAGTCAAACCTGTATTAGCGCCCACCTTTGCATAGATACATACACCTTTGCATAGATACATACATTTGTAGGCTCGGATTGCCCACCTTGCTTACTTACTTAGACGTAACACCTAGGGTTGGCTCTTTGACCCTGGGCACGGAATGGGCAATACTGAGCACCATAGGGGAGTGACTCAGAAGTGGTACCAAACATTTGAGGACTTGTAAAATAGACAAAGAAGATTGATTTAATCATTTAAGACTTTAAGTTTAAATAACTCAGTACCTAGTTTGCGGTACGGATAACAAAACGTGAGACGTGAGTGGATATACTAGTAATTGACTCCTGGGTGTTGAAATATGGAATGACAGTAAAATTTCGCCACTATAGACAGGTTTAACTGTACATGTGGGTCATGCACTTTCCCTATCAGCACTTTCACTTGCCTGGGACAATCGGCAATTGAACTTGTCCAACCCCTGCACAAATACATGTTATCATGGTTCATAAGGATATATATTGACCGAGGGAGGCCATTATACACACATACACAAAGAGAGCAAAACATTTTTCATTAGCCTGGACGGCCCCTTTCCAATAAACGGAGTCCGTTGTGGAAAGGGTGTCTATAAAGCCTTGAAACCAGCTCTCTTCTGTCTGTAACAGAGGAAAGTAAAGGACACCCACCCCAATTTAGAAATGGTCTGAATTGGTTTTTGACTCAGATAATGTGTAATTTAACTACCACAAACAAAATTGAAGATCTAGATTAACTGAAAATTTTGAACCCTTTGAATTTTAATCCTTTAAGGTTTAAGCTTAGGTTACAGCTTCATTCAAAAGCCCCTATTGTAGGATCAGAAGGGTCAAAAGGGGATTTTTTTGCCATTTCTTTACAAAATAAGGTGAATTGCTTGTCATGATTTTTTTTACATTCCTACAGGGCAAATATGCATCATACAAACATCGGGCTAAATAAGCGTGTCGAAAACACGTCGTTTTATAACTTTAAAAACTCCAAGGCTACATACATTGTTTTTGTCTGAGATTCTGGGATAAATCAACACAATATTGTGGCATCTTTTGGCTGTTGATTATAAACCACCTAAAATGAAATTTTATAATATTTTCAGGTTTGGCGCAAGAAAATGCCATACAAATGGAAACAATAGGCAACATTTCATTCTAGAGAATATGTCTAGTTTTGGCGCCAAAATCCTACAATAGGAGCCTTTCAGTCACCTTTAAGTATGCAAATGTGTGACAGTAACTATAACGCTAGTTCATCTTTATCCGCAGGGTAACCTATATCCGTTGTTTTTCAAAACAGGGTATTTAGGCACATGAAGTCGACGGGTAGTAGTTTTAAACTGCAATGTAGAGAAAATATTGCAATTTTAAACCAACGTCCGTCAACGTGATATCCCCAAATACCCTGTTTTTAAAAGCAACGTATATAGGTTACCCAACGGATAAAGGTGAACTAGTGTTATATGCAAATGTGATGACTAAATTGCATTGAATGCCCGAGGCATTGTTACTAGACTTTGTGGCACGTTTTGCAGCAATAACGGCATAATGACACAAAATCTGCTGCACGAGTAGAGGACACCAACGTAGACTATAATCAACTTGCCATTAACCAGATAAATCAAGAAACAAAGCTCTATATCCTGATCAGAATAGGACAGCGTAACATTCAAAGTTGCCCTTTATATCAGAAAAAAAGCTTTTTTTTTGCACTAAATTGAAATTACAGATCAACAAAAAGTTTGAAGGAAACTACAGGTTCAAATCCTGAATACACCTTTAAATTTGATTGGCAAATTTCAATTTTATTTGTTGAAAAAAGAACTTGTTGCATGACATAATGGAAATTGCAGGCTTCACTGCACATTCTAAGAAAACAAGACTTAGTCTAACTGTTTCGATCTCCCATGCAAACAGTGAATTTTTTATACTTGGCATTTTCATATTAGTCCAGGACAAAGGGAACTTGTGATGCACTTAAAAGAATCAAGCTCACTACTACTAATCTTTCAATCTCAATCAAAAGAAATCTACCCTTAATATTGACAACTTGGCATTCATGAATATTACACCAACACTGGACAAAATATCATTTTTGCACCAAATAGAAATTGCAGTTCAGTTGCAATACTGACAGTATAAATTACAATTATCATCATGTACACTATAATAACGAAGGTTTGAGCCTTTATCTGATCAGAACAGAACAACTGCCAATTTGGCAAATTTTGCATTCACCACTCCTCCTTCCTTACTGACCGGTGCAATGGCCTAGTGGGTAGAGTGTTCGCCTTGCATTCGGTAGGTCGTGAGTTCGATCCCCGGCCGAGTCATACCAAAGACTCTAAAAATGGTACATGCTGCTTTCTATGCTTAGCACTCAGCACTAATGAGGAAGAGTATGGAAGTTAAACACACATCACTACCAGCGGACCAGCCTCCTGCTGTAGTGGCTTGCACATGTGTGGCCCAAGGGCTTCGAAGTGGGGATGGGCGCCACCCTACGCGTCTGTAGATGCATGGGCAAACTTTAACTTTTAACTTTAACTCCTCCTTCTGTCAGTAGACAAAATGGCAATTTTACCACAGTGGATAAAACAGTGTTCATCTTAACTTTAGCCTTGAACATACAACACAAGATCTGAACATGATCTGGAATAATTCTGATATCTCTGGCCCATTGTTGTGGGTTTAGCCTTAAAGCTTGATGAGAACAGAACAGAACTTCTAGCATCGAACAAAAGCGGGTACCGCGTGAAATCATTATTTAATAATTAATTGTGATGATGATGATGTTTGTCCAACGTTTGTCAAAGAGAACCCTGACTTCAGTCACCCTTATGCTTATAATCACTACTAAATGTTACTAACTGTATTATATGACAGCATTTTTCAGCTGATGTTGACAATAAAATCAAATACATGTAGAGACAATGTTTGGCTTTGTTATTTGCACTAACACTGTACCTGATATCTTTCAGGCCTTCACTTGGAACAGCACTCAGCAGCCATAGTGCAGGTACAGCAAGTGCAGTTGGGGTTGACGGTTTCTCCGAAGGTATTTCACCAATCCTGATCTTCAGACTTTTTGTCCTGGAGAGAAATATTTAAGAACACTTAGTCCAGGATTATATTTACCTTTTTATTAAATCAACCTGTCCACATATCACTTGAGGTATTATGCTATAAATGATTCAAAATGACTGACATTGAAAAGATAATCACTTTCAATTATGAATATGATTTGGTGTACCAGAAACCCCTGACATTCATGTCCAAATTTGTTGGTTTGGGTGACCTTGCCAGCAAACAACAAACTACAAGCAGTTAACCGTGAAACAACAAGGGAGTAGAAAAGAAAGAAACAATATCCTGACTCCCGATATTCGACCCCACACCAAATCCGGCCCACCAGATCATAAACCCAATGCAGAAACCACAACGCCAAAAGCTCAGAGCTGTTGGCGTGGTCAGTTTGGCTGAGCGCTTGAACCCCACAGTTAACGTAAGTTCACCTTTATCCGCGGGGTGACCTTTATTCGTTGTCTCTAAAAACAGCACATTTAGGAGTACTAAATCTGCAAAATGTGGTTTCAAATTTGTAATATTTTCAAAATGTTCCAATTTGAAACTAACATCTGTCGCATCATATCCTTAAATTCACTTTTTTTATACAAACAATGGATATAGGTAACCCTCGGATAAAGGTGAACTACTGTTACAGTTGCAGGAAATTGCAGTTGATTACCTGTATTTCACCTGACCTCCAGCTTGACCAACTGCCAGGGCAAGTCGATGCAGTCCACACGGCGAATGTTGATCTTTTCGTCATGATCGGGCTGTTTCTGTAGCCAAAGAGTGGCCACGTTGTCCTAGAGAGAGAAGAGAAGCTTTATCGTCACGGCAAAAAGTGCAGACAGATTTTTCTATGGTCAACAAGATTCAAATACTTTGTACTGGATAAAAATGGAGATTTTAGTTTTGGACATGGCCACTCAGTAACATCCATCAGTCTTTTTCAGTGTCTTTAGAATGTCTGTTAGAAACGTTTCAATACAAGAACTGTAACAAGTACTTTGTCATATATTAAGAAGTTTATTAAACCAACATGTCCACATATCACTTGAGGTATTATGTTATAAGAGAGAGAGAGAGAGATGTCCTGAAGAGATATTTACAACACAAAGATTTACATTTGATTTAACGTTACATTTCCTAATGTTTAAGTTTCTATTGACGATAAACCAGGTTCACCAGGATGTCCACATATCACTTAAAGTATTCATATGAAAAATTATTAAGGTAGATAGGTATTGGAATGCAGGATGTAAAAGACAAAAGACACGGTAAGAGACCACAAACTCACTTTGTCTGAGCCAAAACCGCAGATACTCCATGATGGTCATTGTGGGATTCCAGACAGCCAGTATTCTTGTCCTTTTTTAAACATGAATGCAACAGTGACAGCTTTGCCATCTCTCAGTAGGAGGACTCTCATGATCAGGAATTTCCCACCACCACCATCTATGCACCTTCAGCAGAAGAAAGATAAAAAAAGGAGGAATAGTCAGATATTGTAGTTACTTGGTGCATATTTCAATTGGACACGGTATTAAGTCTATTAGTAAAGTTAAAGAGATACAATCAGCTTGTCTTTTTTAGATTCCCAGAGGATGTTATCCAGGCATATAATCAAATCAATATGGTCTTAGCCAATAAAAAATAACTACAAGCAGCAGTTGAACATACTGGCTCATATTCTCACCTTAAAGAGTAATGAGGCTGTAGCATGGAAGTGTAGGGCCACAGTAGCCTTCCTTCCTTCCTTCCTTCCTTCTTTCCTTCCCTCTTTCCTTCCTTCCATCATAGGTGCAATCAGTAGGAGACATTGCAGTCACACAAATCTGGACGAGCCCTACACTCAAGTGCTATGTAGTCCTCTTGCTTTCCAAAGGAATATGTCGTTGTGTTTTGTTTTCTCCAGGCATTGATGTTGAATACATCAATGTACAGTTACATCAATTGGCTTACAAACGCAGTAGTCCTTTGTAATGGCACCTCAACATGAAGTTTTGCTTGCTTTTGTAGTCCTGAAGACTTGTTTTTTAAAGGAATATTTCATTTCCTTTTCTCCAGGCAGTGACGTTGAATACATCAATGTATGTAAGACATCAATCGGCTAATAAACGGCAATAGACCTTCAAAATGACAGTCTTCAACATATTAACTGTTGCTTGCTTTTCTCCGCTTGCTTGTTCAAAAAACATTTTGTTTCTTGTTTGTTTCCTTATTTTTCTCCAGCACTTAGCATTGAAAGCTTGAATGCATGTAGACATCTGCAATCACGTAATACATGAACTTTTGCTTGCTTTTCTCCTCTTGCTTGTTCAAAGAAACATTTTGTTTCTTTCCTTACTTTCCTCCAGCAATTGGCATTGAAAGCTTGAATGCATGTAGACCTCAATCAAGTACATTGTAGTACTGAATGGCATGATGTAGTGTAATTGGCAGGATTCTTTTCTTTCTAACATGAATGCAATTGTAAAGTCCTTTCTAGATCAGATCAGGTCTTGT
The DNA here is from genome assembly GCF_000003815.2 of Branchiostoma floridae. Classification (NCBI taxonomy): domain Eukaryota; kingdom Metazoa; phylum Chordata; class Leptocardii; order Amphioxiformes; family Branchiostomatidae; genus Branchiostoma; species Branchiostoma floridae. Next base: position 5,836,045 of record NC_049985.1, on the reverse strand, counting down.
ATGTTGCACAGTACAAGTTAGCACTTGAAGGCATATGGAGGCAGTGTCATTTTATAGTCCTTCCTGATGCCATTGTGGGCTTGTAGACAGCCTGTCAGTGAGCATTAATGTTCTTTTTTTTTGTGAATACTAATGCGTAAGCCCTGAATGTCCTGATGGCAGCTGTTTATAAGCAGCAATGCTTCAAACTCTGATGAACGGATATCACAAATTGGGAGGTCGTCGAGTTTTTTTTGTCCCATTTTGCAGCATTTGATCATTTGTTTGTCCCATGCAGCATTGTTACAGTTACAAGGTAGAACACAATTGTTTTGTTCTACTAAATGAATCATCACACTTAGCCATAATTTAGAATCTCACTTTTAGTTGGAGAAGTAAGTCCAAGGTAAACAAGAAAAGTTTGAGGATAAAAGTATGAGAACCTGTACATGTGGCAAGGAAATGAAAGATGCATAAAAGATATAAAATGTAATCAACAGATATGGAACAAGGCCATGATGTTCCCTCTACATGCAGTATATGGTAAGAATCCCAGACAAACATAGGACAATGCATTGGAATGAAAAAGTTTACAGAAAGCCCAAGATTTGTTGCAGATATTTTGTGCATTTTTGATTCTGAGACTCTGCTTGATTCTAGGTTTGAGAACTGGAATAAGAGCCACTTACCTGAGGCTTGTGACGATCAGTGGTGTAATGACAGAGTGTTCCGCTCAGACTCAAGTGGTCCTGGGTTCAATTCCTGTCATGTTGGTCTGATCTTGGGAGTGGCTCTTAACAAAACTTTCCTCACTTCACTCAGGTGTAAATGAGTTACCTAGCTACTGTTAGGGCTGTCTTTCAGATAGGATGTTAAATGGGGGGCCCTTGTTTGAGGAGAGCCACACCTCAAGCATGTTAAAGTACCTACCAAACTTATCAAAAAGAGTAGGGTCCCTTCCTGTTGGGACGACCGGATACTGTAGTTCGACCAAGATTTCCACAAAATTGTCCTTCAGAAGGGATGTAAAATGGGGGTCCCGTGTTCGAGAAGGCACCTAGACCATGTTAATCAGCCTCATTACTCAACACATTGGGTACCTACTGGCTGCAAATACACCCAATATTATTATCATTATTATAGAGACAGGTGAATTTCTCTTGACATGAGTTTGCATTTGAAGCAAAAAACTTCCATACTACTGTTACTACTAGTATGTTATGGAAACACATAATATTTACAGTGTTGTGATTCACTGCCATCGGCAATTAGGTGTGAATCACACAACTCTAGTGTCAATGTGCCGTGCTCCATTGTTTTAAGGAGCTTGTAGAGGGACAAACCCACTTTCCCTGGCATCTAAAGTATCAAAGCCCTTTCATGCCCAGGACATAAAAAAGATAACAAAATTGTAAAAAAAAAAGATAAAAAAATTGTAAATTCTGCTTCAGCACCAAGGACAGACACAAGGAGGTCCATAAATTGGCTTTCACCTTAAAAAGTTTGTCTTGGATACTATTACTTAACACAACATTGCAGACTATTGTATATTCCAGACAGATGGCTTTATGGAAGTCATTTTCTGCAAAAGGATCCCAGGTCTAATAGTTGAACCATATGTGAAGACACACACACAACGGAAGTTTCTTCATCACACACACAATTTTTAAGTAGGTGTATTGGGATCAAACCCACTTTTCCAGCATCAAAAGTATCAAAGAATCAAAGCCCTTTTATTTTCAGGACATAAACAGATAAAAATATAAAAGTTGTAAGGTCTACTTCAGCACCAAGGACAGATGCTAGGAGACCCAGAAATTGGTTTTCGCCTTAGTTTGTCTTCCCAGGAGCTACCCACTTCAATGAAATATCACAATCCATCCAGCTGTTCTTAAGTTCCATAACCACAGATATCCAAACGCACAGTCACACACACACAAAGAGGAGGTAGAAATAGTTTATACATTAACCCATGCACTACTTTTAGGATGCAACTCATGTGAAGTAACAAGTTCTGATACGCTCAGCTTGTGTTTGTGCCTGGCTGTGTAGTGTCACTGACGAAAAACAATGGATGTTGTTTGAAATGTCTAACTGTTTTCAAAATCATGTCCAGTTGCTTGAATAACTGCTTTTGGGCTAATGTTGCTACAAATTGTGCCGCTTTAATAGCGCCACCTGTTGATGTTGGCCAGACCTGCAGTTAACATTGAAAATAACCTGCACCAGACAAATTTTCCTGCACCACTCTGAATTTAGGAAGTGGATCACCCTAAAATTGTTCAGGAACGATTGCTGTTTTTTTTCTTTTATACTTCATATGTGGTAACAGTTAATGTAGCTAATAACATTATCCATATACACCTATATCAAAAGAATGTCTAAAACCCAGTACATGGACCAGTGCAGGTATGCATTGAATTTTACACTTTTGAGTAAAGTGAACTTTACTCGTAAAGTGAATGAATTATGACAAGATTTTTTTGTCTCCAGCAGTGATCTCAGAAGCTGGCAGAGTTAGATGGAAAGTTGCTGCCCATACTTCCTGTAGGCACCACACGGGCCTAAGGTCTAAGGTACGTGATCAACTGTTTACCCGACTATGCTAAGCGGCTGATTGGGAGAATAATTTGCCAGTTGCTGGTGGACACTTGGCTACATTACCTGTGGCCCAGACACCCAGCGTATGGTTGTACTAAATCATACAGACTGAGGAGCAACACAATATCCACTCCTCAAGATGCCCCTCCCCTGAGTAAGCGGGCCCTACAAACTAAGGGTACTGAGCTGGGAGCAGAGACATTGCGTTGTTCCTCAGTCGGCAAAATTAAGTACAACCACACTTTGTCTGGCTTTGAGAATGACATATGAATTTGATTGTTTGATATACATTTTTGGTCTGAAAATGGCCAAAAGAATTAGTCACCTTAATGTGATGTACCAGTCTGTGATCAGACAAAAACAAACCTTAAGCCACTTAATAAACAATTTCAGGTTTACTACGCGTTTGAACGGCATAACCACGTCATATTTGTACTATCTGGTCACGAAATATCTTTTGGGCAACTTGAATGAGTTTTCCTTCCGTTTGTCAGTTCTACCCTCATAGGGACGATGCAATTGTTAAATTGTGCTGAGACCACCTAGTAGCCAGCAGAGTCTGAACCGAAAGGCTCAATTCATATCTGTTGCACAACTAATCCCACAAGTTTGTACTGGTACAGTAAAAGTTTTCCTTTCAATGGTAACTTGATTTCACAGTAGGGTGGGAATGAGGTGTTTGCTTTTAGTTTGCAGTAGAAACAAATAAATAATATTATGTACTACAGCTTGTCCTTGGAAAGAGCATGTTAAAAGCGTCCAATGGGATTTTGTTTCGTTTGTCAAATTCAATTTTCAAGTCATTTTTAAACACAGTAAGATTAAATTCTAACACTATCTCATTGCATATCGACCTTCATTGAGCAAAAATGTGACATCTTTGGGTGATGAAAACTCATTGAAAATCTAGCGCTGTGCGTGCCGCTGGGGCAACCACTATTTCAAATTTTTAAAATGCACGCGAACATGACTGATGAGTCTCGAATGCTTCTAGAGGTTTCAATTGGCGCGAATCAGATTGAATTTGCTCGGTGACCTGTGTTTGAAAATCACCGAAAATTATCGACGGGAAACCGTTGGTGGCTCGATGTGAAAGTACATGAGTCATGATTTATTTTGTTGCTGCTGATTCCATTTGAGTTATTATTCTATATTTGTTTATTATTAATAACTACTTGATTATACTCATCTGCATATTATCTTATGTTTAGTTTATTTAAGTCAATTACATTTTGTCAATCATTATTGGTTTTCAATGTCTAATGTTACAATCATACAAAACCCAGATAAACTTTCAGTTATGTTATGTTGACTTTGATCTCTGCCATTTACTTTTCAGCTACCTCATTTGATTTTGATTTTTTTGTGTTCTGTTGTATTAATTTTTTGTAGAGGTTTTGTTCAGGGTTCTAGCCAGCACCAGTCCTTCCGTCCTTTGACAGAATTTTTCAGCTGGGGACAGACAAAAATTTTGCCCATTCCGTTCTCTGTGACAGACAAAAATCGACATGTAAAGATATTAAACAAATGAAACTTTGCAAAGATCTCCAGAAATTCAGCACGGATGCCATTGAACCAAGCTGAGTCTGCTCTACCAGCAAAATTTGCCCCGCAAAATGCAGGAAATAGCGCTTCAGAGGATCTTAGATTTCAAAATTTTCTTAGATCCCCTCCTTTGAATGTCCGGCGGAAGCCTCTGGCGCTCACATCAATAGGATTTCCGTTCAAAATCCAGGGGACGGAAAAATAACTTCAGGCTGGCTAGAGCACTGGTTTTGTTTCTTACATTTTATTGTAAATGCATTGTATGGACTCCAGGAAGTGAAACAATATGGAGCACTAATGGAGATGCCAATAAAACAAACAAACATCAGTCACATGTACTGTATGTATGTATGTACCACTGATCATTATCCCACAAGTTTTAAAAATCTAATAGTACCACTGGTCATACATGTACATAATTTTTAAGTCTGTTTCCCCAGAAACCTTTAGTGTCAATTATTTTAAGTTTGCATGAACTTTTTTCAGGTTAAAGAGCTGTTGGTGGTGGTTTAAGTTTGCGATGAATAAAATGTAGGAGATTGGGGCGCGCAGGAGACTCGGAAAACATGTTCGCGGAGTTTGAAGTTCACGAATAGAGTAAAGGTGGTGGTGCCCTTTTTTAAGGGCAGATTTTTGACCTTGTTTGCCGCTGCCGTTGGCATACTGTAAGTGCATATACATTTACAGTGATTAACAAAAACAATGCTATATAAAAATAGTAATTGAATTGTTTTGGCTCTGAGTTTCTGATATGCTAACATACAACTTAGAAACCAAACACCCTAAATGTTTCACTAACATTATAACCACTGCAAAGTTAGATGCACTTACAGTATCCCGGGGGGTACCGCGGGGAGGTGGCAGTCGGTTCTTTTTACCCCCCGTTTTTCTTTTTAGGAGTTTTTAACTTTTTAAACTAATTAAACTAACTAGATACTATCTAATTTTTGGGTTTCATGTTTTATGTACAACTAATTTACTAATTACTAATCACTCTTAAACTATACTAATCCCTAAGTTTGAAAAAAAACTATTCCTAAGTTTGAAAAAAAAACTGTTCCTGAGTTTGAAAAAAAAACATCCCTAAGTTTGAAAAAAAAACTATCCCTAAGTTTGAAAGAAAAACTATCCCTAAGTTTGAAAAAAAACTATCCCTAAGTTTGAAAAAAAAAACTATCCCTAAGTTTGGAAAAAAAACTATCCCTAAGTTTGAAAAAAAAACTATCCCTAAGTTTGAAAAAAAGCTATCCTTAAGTTTGAAAAAAAAACTATCCCTAAGTTTGAAAAAAAAACTATCCCTAAGTTTGAAAAAAAAAAAACTATCCCCAAGTTTGAAAAAAAAACTATCCCTAACTTTGGAAACAAGAATGGTGTTAAAAAACACCTTGGCGACGCGGGTTCTGATGGATTTGTGAGTCTTTATATGAAAAAGATGTTTATTTGCTAGCCATGCTCACAACACGGTCTTGAACGCACACATTTCCATGCAGTAATTCCATCTTGGGAGAAGCCTCGCAAACACAATTAACGCTAGAAAAAAAGTTAAGCTTGCCTCAAATTGCTTGCGGTAAATTCTGAAAATCTATATTTACCTTCGCCAAATAGGTTATATTTGGGCATGTTTAGCCGCCAGGTGACAACCCCTCTATCCATTACCCCCTATACCCCATAGAAATATCTGTGTGTGTGTCTGTGAACAGCAAAACTTGATAAGTCTTGGATGGATCTTTAATGGTATTTGGTAGGTGGGTAAGGGTCAGGAAATCGAAGGTCGATAATGGATCCCCTATCTACTCCCTAAGGTACTGCAGCGGAACTACCGTTTTTATATTTCCTGTTTCCTGACATGTCACGGTCTTGATTTTTTAAAGGTGGGTATCTCTTGGGGCAGAGAGTAAGTGCTGTAAGTTTGGGTTCCCTTGCACCTTTATTTTCGGAAATTGTTTAAAAGGTTAGAAGAAAATAAATCAAGAATGTTTCGACGGATCGTTATGTTTTATTAGGTTTTGTAGGTCTAATGTATTTTGCACATAATAAGATGCTAAATATGCAAATCAATGTCTAATTTGCATAAGTAATGAGGAAATTTTATAAATCCCTACATTCCATGAAACTTCTCACATATGTAACTGAGAAAGACCGTAATTCTTAGGAAATCAATCATGCAAATAGATACCTCATTTGCATAATTAATGACAGGATACTATAATCCTATAGTAGTAAATGATGTAAGTTTCATATTTTAGGCATCACGAGGCAAACTAAAGCGAAAATTATTAAACATAAATCATTTAAATCGGCAGGGTACGTCACATCTTATTTATGAGGAAACGCTACAACAGCCTTCTTTGCTATAAGATAAGATTTTCATACTAAGATAAGATTTACATAGTTTAAACTTTTCCCACCTTTTGTTTCCTATACAAAACTACATAAAACTACAACTAGATCTATCTTAGACTCATGTATCTGGACCATAGCATGGCCAGAACACTAGATATCAAAACCGAAAGTTCACTGCAGTACGCTAGAAAACCGATAGGCGGAACCATTTTAGAACTTGGCCTTCATTTTCACGGCGCTACCCACATTCAAGATTCATAAGAATCCATACTTGGCGAGTTATGCAGGCTACAAACAGACACACAGGGAGATAAACGGTACCGAACACATAACCTTTTATGGGCAAAGTTACGTTTTAACGTAACAAAAAGCCTATTTTGCGGCGCGCGAGTAGCTGCGAACTTCAGAATATGGCTACCCAAGAATGATCAAGAATGTCTTCTTCTACTGTCACATTTCCCCCGGGGCCTGTCGGGAAGTTACAGGAAACAATAGAAAAGCTGTTTATCAAGAAATAAATTCAAAGTACTTTTTTGTGTGTGCTCTTTGGGCCCTTTTTAATTATACTTTTACGGTTCGTTCCCGGGTCTGTTTCACTATTCTCCAAGTAGAGGTTTGGCATTCTCCTACAGCAGAGTACCGTCAGTCATTTATTCCTGACTGTACTCTGCTTTCCTTCCCTTTTGCCGGCGGTATTACCCGCCCTACTTATTAGATATTAATGAGCTTGCCCTTATATGGGCAGTCAGCCGTTGGGGATCGGGCGTTGGCATGGTGAGCAAACAAAGCCATGGTAATACGTAACATGATTGGCTGATAGCTTCCCAGCGGCCTTTGCGAGACAGCTTGCGACAACAACAAGCCCAAGGAAGGCCTGTTCTCTGATTGGTTGACAGCTTGTTTGTGGCGACAATCATAATACCCGTAGGTAGGGCCTGGGACAGCAGGGCCCCATAAGGTAGTGCCGTTGGGGACCGGGCGTTAGGAGGATGAGGTTTGGTCGCGGAGATAGTTGTGATCTTGTGGAGTACCGGGAGTTTTACTTGCTCCCCCCGTACAAATTCCGACTTCTATCATGATACTATCTCCGCCGGACCAAACCTCTGCTTGGAGAATATGTGTCACGAGATACTGTAAATGCAGAAATGTTCGCGGTGGATTAATGTTCGCGTTTTTTGCGGTGACCACATCACCGTGAACTTAAAACCACCGCGAACATTTTTCTATTGTGGTATTAGACTGTAGTCTATGTTGTTACCGCGAACTTAAATCCACCGTGAAAAGTCCTTTTATCCGCTACCGCAAAATTAAATCCCCGCGAACTTAGATGCATTTACAGTAACATCGTGATAGTGAGGACGGTCGCCCCTGTAATTATAACCATATGGACAGGAGTCGGGTTGGCCCAGGGGGGGCAGGAGGGGTCCGCGCAAAGCGTAACGGGTAATTAGGCCCAGCGGTTCATTCGAACTGTGACCACTGCAGAGGACGGACGTCCCCGGAGCTTCGTAAACAAGCCCAAAATGGCTGCCTCCGGAGGATATTGTGTTCTTCTAGTGCTGTTTCAGGCCACCAACAGCCATTTTCCGGTCATCTTCGTGTCCCCACAAAACACAAGGTATGTGTAGACTTTGTTAACAGTGTAATTCATTTGCAAATTATGGGTAACGTTAACGTCAGTACCCCGACGGAAATAAAAGAGCCACCGCGCGCTCCCAAACCAACAGTGATCGGAAGCTACATGACATACTGCAGATGATATGGGGAATCCTACTACAAGCAACTACTGTACTAAGGTGCACATGTGTGGGGGGCGTAACGATATACTGTAGTTCTTTTCGTTGCAACTAGTATGTGTCGGTGAATTGCATAAATTTTTCGCTCGGCACTCGGCAGCTAAGGGGGAGGGGGGCGATATATATCCCCGGGTCATAGACTTGTGGGTTGTTGTTCAATTTTGTATCGGCACACAAACCTAGAAAGTGCTCACAGTACAGTTCGAAATTACGATAAGAATTCGTAACTACAGTTGTGTAATTTTGTGCGATTGTGTCACTATTGTGGATATCAGTTCGAGTAGTTCACGTTGTCATTTGAATTGAATATAATATAAACTTACCTTGAAACCGGCTGCACATGGAATGCCCATTTTAAAACCGTTTTTGTTTTATGATCCACAGAATGTACATTACTTCTACCAGTCCTTGCTTCATCTACAGAGTTATCAGTATCACCAAAGATGCTGTTGAAGTCTCATGTTTGCTACACAAGGGTAAATGGCATGCATTGTATTTGTCAAAGAATTATTTTTTAAAGCAATCAACAATAGATGTGAACATCAAGAGTTTATTTCATCACATACATTCACTGAATAAGTCTTTCTTAAATAACTGATAAAACAGATACATGTATGTTACTTTCCAGCCCTGCTGGGCATGAGCAAACCTATCTAAGCATGTGCTTACTTCATACTTGGTGGTACATGTATATCCTTTATTACATTGTACTTTTTGTAGACAAGTATGTTGTGTGCATGTTACCAAAGACTGCTGAAACAATTTAGGAATTGACAGTGAAGGAGGATTAATCCACTGTATTATGTACCATTTGATGTAATGTTGCACAGCACTCAGTCTCTGCATTGAAGATTACCTGTATTTTAAATGTTGTTGTCTTTTATCTATGCAGAACTGAGTAGATGGTGTCATTGCTTGGAAATGAATATGTATAATAGTCTTTAATGTCCACATGTTGCCCTTAGGTTCTAATACTCATTCCAAGCATAGATATTAAATACACGAATGAACAATTGTCCAGTATTGTACTTACCTGTGTGATTTGCCCTGAAGTAAGTTGTGATCATGTGTGTGTTCTATGAACTTTGGTATAGTCAAGTCAGGTTATTATATGCTTCTTCAAGGATTGTTGTGTAGAGGTTATAATGGACTTTGGCTGTACAGAATGTAGCTTCAGGAAGACTGTAGCTGTAGATTGCATACAGATCATATGTATATTTTGTCTATTGTTCACATTCATCGAGTGATACAGGTTTGCCAAAAGTCCATTTCTTACAACAGTTCACCATTATGTATTCCTATATGCCTTGATCACATTGTGAAATAGACAGCAGTTTTGTGATGGGAGTATATAGCTTGTAGTGCAGTATCGGCTTAAGATGACATGTAGAGTGGATTGTAGTTTGCGCTTCTGCGCAGAATCCTGCTTTACCTTTTAACTTTGTGCAAAGAGCCAATTATAACACATCTATGAAAGAAGATGATGAAAAAAATTTCATGTATCTTTAACGTTTAGTTATATTTGTTGACAGCGAGTGTTGGACGCATGAGGTTGCAAGAAATATGTATTTGAAATACTAATAGTCAACATATCTTATGTTATAAGCTACAACACTTTTTGTCTTGTGTGATATTCAATTATAATAAAAACTTGAATATAAGAAGAAATTCGAGTTGGAGAAATTCTTTTCAACAAGAGAATGACTTTGCCTAACCCTAAGGTTGTAGAATACAAATTTGTATAACTTGCATTTGAAATACTGGGAGTCAACATATTATAACTTATGACCACTGGAAATGGTAAAATGCTAAACTATAGGAGTGGGAACATTACTAGTAGATATCTGGGACACAGCAGTGAACTGTCATGTTTACACTAGGACACATATGAAACTTACATTCACAAGTACAAATGGAGCTAAATCTATTATAACCCAGCATTGTAGAATTTGTCTCAGACATTTCCTAGTGTCATGAAAGTATCTGAATCCAATCCCAGGGTCTGCATTGAAACCTCCACTCTGACTCCTACAGTTACTGCACTGCTCAGTTGTTGACATCAAACTAAGTCAGGAAGAAGAATCATGTTCTGTTAGGTAAAGCACACAAAAAATTGACAAATAAATGCAAGTGGATTGATGTAACTTGTAATGTAACTACACAAAATTTATGCATGTGGTTGTCCACTCCCATTTACAAGTACATGTACTGTCATGCAATGGAATGTTGCATTCCATCTGGAACAGAGCCAATGTATTCCAAGAAGCAATAGTCCTTGTTCTTTACAACGCTATCTGAATTTTTCACACAAGTTTTCTCGGAAGGAAACTGGCGACTACGATAGGTACAATTTTTGAGCCCCCCCTCCCCATTTTGCCGCGATGTAAAATCTTGTATTTTCTGCCGGTTTTATTCACAATTATGATAAAGCCTAAAATCCCCATGATACCCAATTTGGTTCCAGTCGGATTTTGATATTTTTGTGTTACCATAGAATCGATCAATAAGGAAGGAATCCCCGAAACCTTCGTACATGAAAACAATAACACGTTGCTTCGTAACCCGGTCGCCATCTTGGATTTCACGGCGGGCCCCGCTTGCCTCGCCGAGTTTGACTGCTTCTAGTGGCTTAACTATTGGTGGTTCAATGTGGTTCAATTTGAGTTTTGAGAAGTTAAAGACACGGACTTTACGCTGAGATAAAAAATTTGCAATGAACCACGCTGTAAAATTGAAAACTAGACCTCTGAAAACTACGTAAAATGGGCAAACTCCAAGGGCCTGCTATAAGCATGCAGAGGGTCGCAAACATTTCGACGAGAAAATCGGCAAGTTAACACGTACCTGGTCACAAGAATCTCTCTCCAACGATGAAGACATATCTCTCTAACAGTTTGGTAGAACTCTGGTCTTTCAAAACAAGACCAATTGTGAGAAAATACACAAAACTGAGGAGTAACAAATAACGCGCTTTACGGAGTATTTACAAAGTACCAGCCACCTGATTGGACAAGCCCGTCCCCGGAGGGTTCTCGAGGGTTCACGTGATACCCCCCCACCTCCTCCTGGGTTGGCCTGGCCGTGTGACGTGGCACAGTCAAGACAGGACACGCCCCGAGAGAGGACGTGGATGTTTATAGAGTAAATAATGTTTTGAAAGGAATGAATTTGAACCGACATAAATGACTATAGTGTTGCTCCTTGCGGTGCCCTTTGTAATTAGGCGATAAGCTTGGACGAGCAAAGCCTGGCCGTGGCGGCATTGTGGGATTTGAGCTGGAAATGCCGCCGTGCTAATTAATACCAAAAACATCCTTTTGTTTGATACCGACGAACTCTGTATGTGGTCCGGACGCTAACAGGACGCGGCTGTCACCGAATGCCTCAAAGGGTCATTACACCAACAGATCCCGAGGTGAAAGCACACAGACACATTTTTGCGGAGCAAAAATACAGCGTAGAGTACAGAGGGCTGGGAAACAGAATGAAGTTGATTATGGCTGTCACCCGTATTTGAACGTGCACGTGACATTCTGGCAATACTACTGGGCTGGAGATGCGGCAAGTTCAACCAAGATAGAGACGGGAACAGAGAGATCGAGAGAACTGAGGACGTGGCAAGGGTACTGGGCCTGTGATGGGTGGCGCGCGGGGCAGGGAGGCAGAAATAACACATAAAGATGCCCACCGATCCCTGACCCTGAAGAGAACGCCGGCCTAGGGTAACCTTCTATGACCGCTGTATTGACACTCGGAGAGTGGGGCAAGATGCGGCGGGTACAGGCGGTGGAGGGACCGGAGATCTCAGAATCAAGACTACTCGTCAGAAGGAAAAGTGGGTAGGCTCCCATACAAATTATTGGTGGACCGTGTTGTGGATACCGGTGTCGTCCTACATGTACTTTACTTTATTGTAGTCTTAAATTTGTCGACACTTAGTTATGTGATTGTGACACGGAGGTCTGAATCGGGCAGCGATCCACCATTTTGAAAACAGTTTGGGTTACGTAACGTTACCGTTAACATTTTTGTACTACCATAGTTTATGCTGAAGTTCATGTTTATGTATCTGTTCGGTTGTGTAGTTTTCTTCCTGCCACATGTCTCATTTGGATTGTTTTGGTGACCTATGCAGTTAGCGAGAAATCCACATAGTGTAGAGCTATATTTGTCGAGCATGACAAAATTAAGCTTTCGACGCAGCGGATTTCCGATAAGTCTATATGTAAAATAAATGCCAGATGTGGCACAGCGTAAGGAAACGTGATGCATTCTGATTGGCTCAGGCAACGTGGTACGAGGCGAGGCTTATCGTAAACTTTCTACTGTCTAATGTTGTCCATTAGAGGAGATCGGTTTTATATGCCCCGAAATTTGAGCTGTACATTTCTGCGTGAGGTCCCGAACTTATTGATCACCCCTCAAGATGTATTGATGAGTTCGATCAGTACAAGTGCCGACTAGTTTGTTAATTGTATACTCGAGTGATAAAAAATGATAATGTAAACGTCTTTCTGTATGTCGTCAAGGTAAGTAAGCGCGATGTTCCAATAAGTCGAGTAACCAAAGTTCAACTTAGCACAACTTTAGGCAACTAAGTCAAAATCTGTACACTGCATTTCAGCTAACAAGGCATAGATAAGCTTACCTCACTCATGAATGCCGAAGAAAAGTTCCAATTTCTACAGTGTTTTCTGGTTGCTTCGAATTGACAAGAAAGAGAAGGGAATTGTTTTTGTACTTCAATTTTAACCTTTGTTCTCTGCGTGCGTTCTCCCTACGTACAGCAGCTCCTGAGATGAACATCAGCTAACTGTGACGACCATCCATGTGGTGACTTAATCCATGTAGAACACCAACAAACGTGCAGCGATAGTAGCAAATTCATAAGGGTGACTTTACAATAATCCATTATTGCTAACATCACTATTATATAACTATAGTATATAAAACTGGTGAAACTGTGTTCTCTCGTGATCTAACGCACAGGTCAACCTACCGGACAAGGGCGACGACGGCGAGGTGTTCCTGACAGACGTATATCATGTCCATCAAGACGACACATTCCCGCCACACCCAACATAGAGACTCTTACCGCCACAAGGGAAGTAGGTCGAGACCCTTCAGGAGAAGTGGCCATCGCTGAGAGGAGCCAGAATATACGTTTGTGCGGCTTGAAAATTCTGAACAGAGGGGAGCCACACAACATCCAGAACAGCGCCATCGACAGAAGGGAAGTAGAGGCCAGTAGCAGAGCCAAGACGTACAGCCGATAGATTGCGATCATACTTGTACATGTATAGAAAACCTGACATGGCACCAGTTATAGAATTCACGGATTGACTGATTGACTGACTGTTAATATCACGAATATGTATTTTAGTGTATACATTGTAGTAGTTGATTTTATATGTATATGAATGGACCGTAGATGAAATAACCGTTGTTTTGTGGTGTGACAAGACCTGTATGTTTGATACGTCAAAACGTGACCACGAGATATAATGTATTTGTATGACAGAGAGTACAGTTCAGAAGAGAAAGAGAGCTCCTCAGCTAAGAACGAGGTTAGCGAGGCCAGCATTACTAGTATATAGTAACGTCAAACCACCTTAACAGACTCCCGTGCCCAATGTACGGAAAACCTTGTCTCTGCGTCCTTCCTTTATTCTAGCTATGCTAGTCTTCAAAGCAGAGTCTTAACAACTTGACACCCATTGGTTTCAAGGCTTGTTTGAAACATGTGATTTCTTAACTTTTCACAATCAGACTTTACGTAATCTGTATCTATATAGCCGGTATAACCACCCTTCGGCGTAACACACCAGCTTCAATTCCAAACGACAACAACCTGAAAGCACATCATTTCATGTTTCATAAAAAGATATCGACAAAAATTTGTGGCACATTGGTCTTCATTACTTTTTTTTGACCTCGTGAAAGCATATCATCCCACCTTGTAAAAGCTAAGCTCAAAAGATATTGGCAAAAGTTGTGCTATATTGGTCTTGTCTTCTTTAAAACATCTTATTTTTCTACCCCTCTTAATCAGGCTCTCTATGACTTCGAACGATAACCACTTGACAGCATTTCATTCCATATTGTAAAAAGTACAGGCTTATAGAAGACATAACGGCAAAAAGCTGGGACATATTGGTCTTCATTGCAAATTCATAAAGCATGCGAAACATCGTACTAGTAATAAACTGTGTGTACGTCTTATGATATGCAAGGAGCGCTGTCATTCCCGGCTATGCGAAAAGACCGTTCCCTTAAATCATTAATCCTGAAAACAAAAAATGCCTCAACAAAGAAATATAACAGCTAGAATACAATGATACAATTTTTAAGGCTTTATATCCGTACACAAAATAAAGCGCTTCCCAACAAGCTTTCGATCAGTCCTCTGATCCTTCTCAAGTTGTAATGACCCAAAACCTAAGTCGCACTTCCGGTGGGCTCTGATGTAAATAGCCTTTTCACTCCCCTAAGAAAGTAATCCTGTTCGGAATCAAGTATCTTCACCTTGTCAAAATCCACAGAGTGTCCCGGAGATTCTATGGATGTGTTGCGCCACCTCCGATGTTTTAACTTGAGAAGGATCAGAGGACTGATCGAAAGCTTGTTGGTAAGCGCTTTATTTTGTGTGCGGATATAAAGTCTTAAAAATTGTATCATTATGTTAACTACCGTCACAGATGAACTTACATTCAAACAGCTAGAATAGTCCTCAATTACCAGTGTATGAACGACGCCCCTGCGGTTTAGCCAAAAATCAATTCCCAAGGGAATGCATTCGTGGAATTTTCTAAATTCTTTCAAAGCGATCGTAATACTGTAGAAAATGCCTCCGCCCCTGAGGCGTCACCAAAAAAAAAAAACTATCCCTAAGTTTGGAAAAAAAAAAACAATCCCTAAGTTTGGAAAAAAACTATCCCTAAGTTTGAAAAAAAAACTATCCCTAAGTTTGAAAAAAAAAACTATCCCTAAGTTTGGAAAAAAAACTATCCCTAAGTTTGAAAAAAAAAACTATCCCTATTTTGAAAAAAAAAACTATCCCTAAGTTTGAAAAAAAAAAAAATCCCTAAGTTTAAAAAAAATCAATCCTAACCATTCCTACCCTCTAAAAGATGACCAGTGATACCCCCCTCCCCCCATCAAAGACGATCAGTGGTACTGTGTGCAACTTACTGAATAGACGCTGGTGACCGGTGGTGAATGAGCTGGAAGGCTGATAGGCTGGAAGCACGGGCTGATGGGGCTCGTTGTCATGAAACACTGGTCAGACTCTGGAGTCCACTGGTGGTCTCTACATGCCGTCAAGCACTATGAGAAAAACACATTCAATTCTTAACAGGGTTGGACAAGTTTTCTAAAATTCACTTGTCCTATCGGGCAAGCACATAAAAAATTTACTTGGACTTTTCACTTGCCCAAAATTCAAATGTCAATTTTATATGCATTTTCCCTTCCAGCAATGGATTCTTATTATTGCCTCAGACCTCTACTTTTCTATGTTGACCATTGCTTGATGTCATGACTGTAAAAAGTAACAGTCAAGTATATCAAAATCTCACTCAATGGAAAAATCTCACTAAGTGAGGTAGGTCATGTACTTGCCCGATCAGCACTTTCACTTGCCATGGACAATAGGGCTAGACTGGACTTGTCCAATCTTACTTAATACGATTTTATGTTGTACAAATTGTCATAAAACAGATACTGGTCATTTAAAAGAACAAGCCTGGGAATTGAGAGGTATCAGCTGATAGTCAAAACTAATATGAGTTCCACATCCCAATATTATACTCTTACTAGTATACTACCACAGGGCTCGAAATACTTTTTTCTGCATACCTGCACTGGTGCAGGTAACACTGAAAATTACCTGCACCAGACAAATTTTACCTGCACCACTCTGAATTTAGGAAGTATGGATCATACTGAAATTGTTCAGGAGCCATTGCTATTTTTTCTTCTATACGTTATAGCAGGTAACAGTCAATACAGCTAATAGCAATCCACATACACCTACATCATATGACATTTATGTATAAAACGCAGTACATGGACCAGTGCAGGTTAGGTGCAGGTAGACACCAGAAATACCTGCACAGCTCCAATTTTAACTGCACTAACCTGCATATGCAGATAGTATTTTGAGCCCTGTACCAGCTGAGAATAGTCATCATTTGCAAAGGTTGGCATCATTTGGCAAATTTAATGGCTGATTATCAGCTGATGATTTTGTCCACCCCAAAACACAAGTTGGTCAAAGTATGGATTCCAAAGTGTTACCTTGGCAAAGAAGGCTAATCGAGCATTTTGTTATGAATTATGCAAATGTGAACCAAATAGTACGATCTTATGAACTTTTCACGATATCAATTCCCACCAATTTTCTGTACCGATCAGAATGGCGGGAACCAGAACCAGAATGGTGGGAACGTGCAGAATGGCGGGAACCAGAACCAGAATGGCGGGAATGTGCAGAATGGCGGGAACCAGAAACAGAATGGCGGGAACCAGAAACAGAATGGCGGGCACCAGAACCAGGATGGCGGGCACCAGAACCAGAATGGCGGGCACCAGAACCAGAATGGCGGGCAACAGAACCAGAATGGTGGGAACGTGCAGAATGGCGGGAACCAGAAAAAGAATGGCGGGAACCAGAACCAGAATGGCGGGAACCAGAAACAGAATGGCGGGCACCAGAACCAGGATGGCGGGCACCAGAACCAGAATGGCGGGCACCAGAAACAGAATGGCGGGCAACAGAACCAGAATGGCGGGCACCAGAACCAGAATGGCGGGAACCAGAAACAGAATGGCGGGAACCAGAACCAGAATGGCGGGCACCAGAACCAGAATGGTGGGAACCAGAACCAGGATGGCGGGCACCAGAACCAGGATGGCGGGCACCAGAACCAGAATGCCGGGAACGTGCAGAATGGAGGGAACATGCAGAGCGTGCACCAATTTTCTGTCCACATCTTCTTGATGACAGTGTTGCAGGCGAATGGAGGGCAGGCGAATGGAGGGCAGGCGAATGGAGGGCAGGCGAATGGAGGGCAGGCAAATGGAGGGCAGCAGAATGGAGTGCAGGAGAATGGAGGGCAGGCAAATGGAGAGAACGGAGGGAACCAGCCTGGAGGTCAGCAGAACGGACCGAACCAGCACGGACCGAACCAGCACGGACCAAACCAGCACGGACCAAACCAGCACGGACCGAACCAGCACGGACCGAACCAGCACGGACCGAACCAGCACGGACCGAACCAGCACGGACCGAACCAGCACGGACCGAACCAGCACGGACCGAACCAGCACGGACCGAACCAGCACGGACCGAACCAGCACGGACCGAACCAGCACGGACCAAACCAGCACGGACCAAACCAGCATGGACCGAACCAGAACGGAGGAAACAACAATGCTGGGCACACCGGCGGCAACAATGGCAACGTACCACCTGTCACCCCTGCTGAACCCCCAGTTCAACCCGGGGTACCCGGCTGGTAGATGCAACTGAATATTGCATGCTTGCAGTGACAATGTACATATCACTGAATTACAATCACCAGCTGTTAGTAGCATTTCCTCATGATCAATTGCAACAAGTGCTTTTGAAAAAGCTGACGTTTGCCCTTTATAGTGTTTGTGACATGTCTAAAACACCCCCCCCCCTCGTGGCAAATTTGTTACAAAATGGCACCAATCACGAAAATGACGAACATTTGAAAGCAGAAAACAGCCTCATTTTCCATACACAAACACGAAACTCTTGGTTATTTTATTAAGTTCACTAGTACACAACTTGTTTGTTCGGCGGCGTCTAAAACCCTTTTAAAACCTAGGGGAAAGAAAGGAGGAAGGGGCGGATATAATTGTGGTAAGGGCATTATAATTTCAGTCAAAGCAGAAGCGGGAAGCACCGCATAACATTACCTTGTTGGTGGGCAGGAATGGTAGGATTCTGACAGGCGGTTGATGCAGGTGAAAACCATCATGATCATATATCTGTGATACTGGGTTTCTACTGCGTTTGTTGCATGCATAACAGCTGCGTGCCTGCTCATGGCAAAAACTAAATTAAGAAGAAAGCAGCTGAAGCTCTCGTGGAGAGGGAACCTGTACTTCACACCAACTAATAGGGCCCTTCTACAAGGTCTGCAAGAGCCACACCACCATTATAGTAAACTGAAAAAATGTTGCTGCAGTACCCGAAGGTCGAACCATCTACTAAAGCCATCACAATAAACCCACCTACCAAAACTGAGCACTGCAGTCCATCCATCAGTTCTTGCCTCAGTTTAATATACCAAAGCTCGAAATACTTATTTCTGCAAACCTGCACTGGTGCAGGTAAAATTGAAAATTGCCCGCACCAGACAAATTTTACCTGCACCACTATGAATTTAGGAAGTATGGATCATACTAAAATTGTTCAGAAACCATTGCTATTTTTTTTTTCTTTTATACTTCATAGGTGGTAACAGTCAATGCAGCTAATAACAATCCATGTACACCTACATGACAGGACATTGATGTATAAAACCCAGTACATGGACCAGTGCAGGTTAGGTGCAGGTAGACACTAGAAATACTTGCACAGCTCCAATTTTACCTGCACTAACCTGCATATGCAGGTGGTATTTCCAGCCCTGTCATCCGAACCCCAAACAATACCTCCACCTTCATGGAGGTAACCTTCTGGCAAAGGTAATCAGTACAAAGATTGACAACTTACAGTAGTTGGGCCGCTGTCCTTGATTTGCCCTGTTACTACGCCTCGGTCCCCCTTGCTGCTGCACCTGACGCCACCAACGGGCATTCCTGCCGTGCTACAGTGTAGGAAGAATGCAGTGAATCTACAGTTCATTGTAACATTCATATTCCCTATCTTGTTTGTACCATGTACATGTACTTGCAATTAGCCAAGGGGCATGAACTTGCAAATAAACTTCCAATGATTTCAATCAGAATTTCGAAAGCAGCATCAAAATTTTGCAGTTGGAACACTGCCTTTTCCCAGCTACCACCTTCGTGCATAAAATTTTGTATTTTATTTCTTGATGTTATTTTTGTTAAGATAATAAAAACATTCAGTAGTTACATGCAATTGGAAGAAAAGAAGATGGATAAATAGCTGATTTGATGGAAGTAATAACTTGGAAGTGGGGTAACCTGAAATATTGATGGCGCAAACTAGCGTGGCTTCACTCACACATGACAGGTTGAAGCCTGGGCAACCTGGCTGAAAGAAGTATTTCGAGCACCCAGGTATACCATTCTCGTTTGTTCAAATGATCTGACCACCAATAGATTCTATAATGCATCCAATTTTTTTGCCAAACATAAATTCTTTCATTCGCACGCTTGCATCAGTTGTTTTTATTTTAGGATGTCATCCACATACTAGAAAACAAGTCAACATGGCCTAACAGGGCTGAAAATACATAGTATATACTTACGCGAATAGGACCCGGGGCAGCGTGCTGATGTGGCTGTGCAATCTGCATGGGCAATATGCAATGTCACATTTACTTTACACAATCATAGTAGAGAAGACCAACAATTAAGATAGAGTATGCTAATTACTAATCACTGAAACAAGATAAACAAATCTACACTCTATTAGGCTATTGAGGTATGAGGTCTCTTGTTCAAATTTATGAAGTTCAACGTATAGTTATGCTCTCTGCCAACACGTCTGGTGTTCGTTACTATTTTAACGATTGGCATTTGCATATTTGCAGAAATTATATGCGAGATTTCTGATTGGCTGAATTTTGGATAATTCAAGCGCTCGTTCGAACAGGCGTTCCATTATCATCAACATGGCCGCTGCTTAGACGTTCATAATGCCTGAACTATCCAGCAAATTACCCGGAATTTCTTCCCTAAAACGAGCAAACAAAGACCTTAGAGGCTTTTCTCAATGGAAAGGATGTTTGAATCGCTCTTGCCAACCGAGTATGGCAAGAGTTTGATTTATCAGATCGTTCCAATAGTTTCGAAGATGGGTCGTTGATGATAATGGAACGCCTGTTTGAATGAGCGCTTGAACCAGCCAATCAAAAATCTTGCATAAAATCTCTGCGAATATGCAAATGCTGATTGTTCAAATGGTAACGAACACCTGACGTGTTGGCAGGAAGCGTACCTTAGGGGAGCGACCAAAGCACAACACGGCTGGATTCCAGGCTAATGATCTCACGCTACATGTTTCTCCATTGAGAACCTCTCAACATAACACTGGGTAACACTAACTCTAGCTCACATTGTCACTATTTAAAGTTTAACATGTCTCAAAGTCCTTCCACAGCAACTGTACATTTTCTTGTCTCGTGCTACATACTGCCAAACTATGATACTCAGAGTCTCAATGTCAACTGTT
>NC_049985.1:5812019-5815082 GCF_000003815.2 Branchiostoma floridae | reverse complement strand
GATCAGCGGGCCCAGGGACAGCCAGGGACAGGGACAGGGGCAAGAACAGGGGGCAGGCCAGGGGGGGGGGGCAGGGGCAGGAACAGGGGCAGGCACAGGGCAAGCGGGCACAGGGACAGCGGGCACAGGGACAGCGAGCACAGGGACAGCGGGGCACAGGGACAGCAGGCACAGGGGCAGGAACAGGGGGTTGAGCAGGGGCTTGGACAAGGGGTTGGACAGGGGGTGGAGCAGGGGCCGGTACAGGGGCTTGGACAGGGATGACAAGTGGTACGTTGCCATTGTTGCCGCCGTTGTGCCCAGCGTTGTTGTTTCCTCCATTCTGGTTGGCCCCATTCTGCTGCCCTGCATTCTGTTGGCCTCCGTTGCCTCCATTCTGCTGCCCTCCGTTCCCTCCATTCCCTCCATTCTGCTGCCCTGCATTCTGTTGGCCTCCATTTGCAAACACTGTCATCAAAAAGATCTGGACAGAAAATCGGTGGGAATTGATATCATGAAAGGTTCATAAGATCATACCATTTAGACAAACAAAATACACATTCAAAGCTACTAAGAATGTGAGATGTACCAGTCTTACAAACAGCTAACAAACAACAAATTTTTTTAACTGCATATTAGCCAAGATGCTTGTTATTACATGTTACATACATATATGCCAACAGACTGTAGCAGGACATTCACACTGACAGTTTTTGCCGGAATACTTGAAGGCCACATTAACATGCTTTTAAGGATGACATCTTCAAAATACAGGAAAACTGAATCAGATGCAAACATGTGAGAAAGAAGAAGAAGAAAAGATGCCTAGATTTCATTACCAAATGCATTGCTTAGGGTGAGGACAAATACATTGTGCGATCATCATACAAATTTGATGCCATAGGATTTTCAGAATCAATCATTGAAAAGATCATCTTTGACAGCCTTTTGACAAATGTGTAGCAAGACAGCTAAACTTTGCATGACATGCACATGTACTTGCCATGGCTGTCTAAAAGTTAAAAGTTAGTGATCATACAGCGATCGCATGACGTATGTGACTGTGTCCTAAGCAATGAAAAGAGCCATTTGGTCAAGTGTCATATCTGGGATTTATTCAAAGTAACAGATTTACTTACGACAAAAGTCCTGAGCAGGTTGTTCTCCTGAAAAGAGAGACAAAACATTTTATGTATCAAGCAGATTTGGAACTTTGGATTACAGTATATTGTTTTGATTACTAGGTTTCCAATATTTTTTTAATGCCATCAAAAGTGAAAAATGCCCCCACAGGTTTCAGGAATGAAACTGCAGTTGGATGCAAAACGTTAAAAAATGTACAATGTCAGCAAAGGTTTTCGTTCAATCTTTTCTGAAATCTAAATGTCAAAAGCTTGCTGTTCTATAGTGCATTTAATTGATGTATGTAATACCATGTCACTGTATACACCATATGCACATTATCTACGTCCACCAGTGCACCCACTGTCAAAAATTTACCTGTATAACTCAAATAGATTTGGGGTGCACTAAAGTCCATATTCGCCCGGTATTTGGAGTGCTAAAAGAGGTTTTGACAAATTGACCACGCAGATGTGTGTTGGGATGTTGGTAACAGTTGCATATTGATAATCTGTGATTAAACAGACTATAACATTATGTATTCCAACTATGACAAAGTCATTTCTAGCCATTTAAAAATCCAGTGTTGATACTACTGGTAATAGCAGGCTATGGACGTCAGTCTTTCCGTAAGACTCTCACCTTTCTCCTGTTCATAGCAAGCTTCTTAAGGTCCTACAGTGTTCCCATAGTGTTCATCATAGTAGTGACAAAGAGCAAGACTTATTCTAATAACTACAGTGTGAAATAGGCTTGTAAAGACATACTTACTGCCCTTAAACGCACAATCTCCGCATCTCTGATCTGTAAAGATAAGTAAGACATTTTGTTAACATTATTACCTTTTTTTATCAACAATGTCAAAGACTTTTACGAACATGTAAAAACTGTATGGTATCAATTATTCAATGGAAAAATCATTATCTACAAGTCAGTTTTTCAAACTTTCTGATATTTGTAAGCCAACCCTTCTTGAGTACTCCAAATCCTCCCTGGGTACTCCAAATTCTTTTTCTAACTCTGAAAACTGGCCCCTAAGGTCCCCCAATAAGCTTGGGGGCCAAAAGCTACATGCCTTACTCTCCCCTTCAAGAGCTACATTTGTATCTAGCACTCAAAAATCATGACCATACCATGTCCAGAACACATGGTATCATAACTGGAAGTCCCATTGCAGTACCATAAGACACTTCTAGGGGGCCTATGATTCAATCATGTCAAGCTATTACAAAGAACTTCCCACAAATATCAAAACAATCCATTCACTGACAGGCATTCTCTATGTATGTTGCAGACAGACATCTCGCAAACAAAGAGCAGTATTACAGATTAGCAGCATTATTTCACCTGAATTTCAGTGGTAAAAAGGGCAGATACACAAAGCTTATAGCATTCTTCTCTCAGTCACAGACTAACCATGACAGACTGTGCATTATTGTACAATGAATGCAGTGGAAAATGAAATACAATAGAAGCCATTTAATTGCACTCCCCATTTGCCAGCACATTTGGTGCCATTATCTGGATGGTGTTATTCAGCTGGACTGCACCACTACGGGACTTTGGGATTCCGTGCAATTAACAGAAGTGTGCAGTTATCCATTGTGCAATTAACTGGCTTCTGCTGTAAATTACATGTATCGATAACAAACACAGAATGCAGTTTTCACTATATCCCAACAAGGTTTTCAGCATCTAAGAAACTCGCAACAGCTATTTCAGTACCTTGGACAGGCACAGGCCACTACCGAGTTTGAAGGTGCATTAATGAACTTTGAGTACCATGTGTCACTAAAAATCAGAGCAAATGAAATGGAAAACTCCTAAGCTCAAGGCTATCATTGCAGAATTCTTGGTAGCAATGGGACATTCCAATTTCCCAAAAGCTTGTAGGAGTACACGCTGGTTTTATTAGGCCATGTTAATGACATCCCCTGGGTACTCAAAACTGATGCAGCATGC
>NC_049985.1:5761074-5811919 GCF_000003815.2 Branchiostoma floridae | reverse complement strand
AAAGAAAAAAAGGCAGTGGATTTATAAACTTTCCTCATGAATTATGCAAAATAGCTCCTGATTCGCATGATTTGTTTCTGTCTACTTGCAGATGACAAACTTGGAAAGAGAACGGACTTATGATTTTGTGGTCTTTCGGACTTATGGATTTGACGCCCAGACTTTTCTGTACTCTAGTAAAGAGCTTATGTCCAAAAGACAAAACATTTGCTAAAAACTGAATAATATCTGGCAAGTATGGCTGATATTGATTGTTCATCCTTAAATGTTAAAGGAATTAGAGACAAAATTAAACGAAAAACTTGTTAAATGGTGCAAAGACCAAAAAGCAGATGTAGTACTTTAGAAGAAACACTATGTAACTTTGGAAATAAAAACTCAGATTTGTATCTAATTACTGTTTCCACTTATGTCTAGGCAGTAAGAAAACTTTGGAATGTAGGAAGCTGGAGCCTAACATTTCCTTTGATACCAAACTACATTATGAATATAAAGGGATTCTGAGTTATACATGTAGCTGAAAACACACAAACACAACCAACAACAATACTCCTGGAAGTAACCCTCCTTCATGGAGGTAACTACATGTAAGCGGGGTGGTTGCCTCAGACAGTGGGTACAATGGTAAAAAAATAAGTCACTTATATCAGGTGATAGGATTGCATGAACATGCAATACAGTGAGTTCCTACAGTCATAGAATGACATTATAGCATATGATAACATTACACTCAAAGCACAGTTGTCAATCAATTCAACTGGACAGTGCTAAAAGCATAATTTCATTTGCACATTAGGCCACACCAATTTAATTTCTTGGTTCACGGATTTTTTCATAAAAAATATGGAGCGAGAGGGCGAAATAAAAATAACTAGAGTTCCACGACCCCATACCTTTGCCAAATAAGCCTACCTTTCTTTACAACTGCTGTATTAATTGTGTTTGTCATTGATTATGCAAATAAGGTTCTCATTTGCATGAATTACATCAGCTGATCATCTCCTCCACCAGACAGCAGACGTACACAATCCATGTTAAGAAAGAAGGCTTTTATCGCATTTTCTGCTAAATTATGCAAATGAGGATCTCATTTGCATAATTGATGTTCAACGATGTTCACCTGTACATAACTTCCAAATGCTACAAGTAAAAATTTCCTGTCATTTACCACAATGAAATGATTAATTATGCAAATTAGATACAAATTTGCATAATTGTTATGTCATTATATTTAGCATAACTTCAGACATCTACATACCAAAAATCATAACAATCCGTTAATCCTTTCTTGAGTTATTCCCTCTTAAAGTCTGACACTAAACCTGCCCTGCAGTTCCAAACCTACCCACATACCGAATATCAATACAATCCATCCAGGTGTTCTTGAGTTATGGTGGTCTTCTACAGACATAGAAACATACACACATACAAACACACACACGCTACCCAAAATATAACCTTCTTGGCGAAGGTAAAAATTGTAAAATGGTTGGGGTAAAGGTAACGGCTAATCCAAAACATAAAGAAAAAAAGTTTTCAGCTTGAAAAAAAGTACAAAAACACTATTATTGTACAGTAACAGCACCTGTACCCACACTTTAAGGAGCTTATAATATAAAGGCCAATTTGCTACACCAGAAAGTTGGTGAATGGTTTCATTAATGGTGAAAATTTGCTGAGTGGTAATTTTTATTTTCATTTTATTTTCCAAAAAATAGGAGCGAGCGAATCCGTGAACCAAGAAATTAAATTGGTGTGGCCTTATACACCTTAAAACAATCAAAGATGGTGGAGCACACACATTAAAACATAAAAAGAACACAGTTGTTCAATTCAGCATACACCTTAAAACAGAGGAAGGAGATCTAGTTTACACGCATATATAATCTCGAAAGTAAAACAGCTACTGAATGTTGTTGTACAATATATATATATACATATAAATGAATAGATATAGCTTTGATTAATGCAAGTAACTGCAATGATAAAATTCACCGACATATTAAACATTTTTTCGCATTGCTAATTGGTTCCCAAAATGTGAATTTCATGACATATTATTGTGTAGTTGTGTAAATGTGAAAGCGACAGAGAAGACCATAGGATGATGAAGAAAAGAGAGAAAGAAAGTGTACCGACAGATGTGTGCCGCATGCCGACCAATTGGAAAAAAGCAGCAAGAGAAGTACACAAGAGAAAGAAGCACAGTGAGAGAGAAAAGACAGCACATGTGACCATCTTCCGACGAAACAAGCGGATAATAGAGACAACAACAACACAAGTGTAGTTTTGTAAGCTTTAAAGGGCAAATGTAACAATGAAAATCAACAACATGAGTGAGAAGGAAATTTAAACAAGAGCTTTTAAAAAAAGCTGGTCTTTCGCTTACTTATATTGTGTAGGTAAAACTTTTACCAGATGAGTTTCAGAACAGTTTCAATGGTATGAACTAGGGGTGGGTACTGGAACAGAAAATTCAGGTACAGGTACAAAGGATCAGGTGCAGGTCCGGACTTGATGGTCTGTGAAAACTTTTGAAGGGGCGATACTCAAAACAATTGTCCATTTCGCTACTAAGGAATTAGTGGAGTATCTGATTACCACTGGTGTTATAAAGTCCTATGTTCATGTGAACAACACTTGTTCTGTACGTTGACGTACAAAGTTTATTCAATTTGTTCTCGTAATTTATTGCACCAGTAAGCCCTTAAACGTATAGATGCCTGCTGATATAATGTGTTCATTTTCTAATTGGTGCAGCATCCAGTTTACTGATTTTTGTCAGGTCTGTGTCTGTTAATAAAATTGTACTTAATGAGTTTCAAAATGCAAATGCAGTTTCATTGTGGTATGTTGAAAGGAACGTTTCATTTCTTTTCGGAATGCAAAATTATTGAGATTTTGATTCATTACGTCAGTGGTTATGGGCCACAAACTCACTCCATCGGGGTAGCTTGGAATCTTCTCATTTGAAATCAATTAGATAAAATATTAGTCAGTGTATTTTACATATATCAAAGAGGGATACACTTTTGTTGAAGTTTCTTCCACGAAGATCCCTTGAAATTTCGAGTAGTAAGCAATTTTCCACATGCAACCGCCTCCCACCCCACGTCAGATCTCTGCACAATTCTGGATTTCATAGAGGTAATTCTCCACATCGTGACTTAGGCTCTGGGTCATTTCAACTTGAGAAGGATCAGAGGACTGATCGAAAGCGTCGGTATATAAGCGCTTTATTTTGTGCACGGATATATGGTCCTAAAATTGTAACATCGTAATAACACATCAAAATCGCGACACCCCTTCCCAACATGCGACACTCCCTTGGGACAAAATGGTGGCGCCCATGGACGCCAACGAAAACAATATACTAGTAGGTTTTGTTATCGCAGGCCTGTAATGAATTGCTATTTGTTCCAACATATGCAACTATACAAAAGTAGTTGTCTATACATGCGACGTTCCGGGCGAGCTCTCTCCGGTCACCGACCTTCCAAAATTTCCACATGGCTGGGGAGGACGCGAGACGCCGCCAGCGAGACCCCGACGGCTGTTTAATAACACCAAGGAGGTTAAAAAAGACCTCGTCAGAGAACTTGATGCTGTGCCTTTAGGAGATTCATAAATAGAATAACTGTGACAAATTCAGTCGGTAACGATTTTTGTATGCAAAAAAAAAATCAAGTTTTATTTGACTCTTTTGACAGTAGACCTCCACAAAACTCAGTAGATACATTGTATATAGCTTTCACATCTTTCCTGTATGTACAATGCTCACAGTTCCCTACTCAAGTCAATCTATACACTGTCACCAGTCTTCACCAAACACGATTAGAATGTGCTAAGATTCAGGATGGATGCTTTTTTTCCGTTCAATGAATGTTGATCAAAGGCAGATATTTCCTCATGATAGCCATCACTTGAGTTGTACAATGTAAAAGTGGAAAGGACATCATATTCTGATTGTATTTCTTCACTACCTGCTAGCAGAGAGACTGCACCAGTACACACTATGAACATGTACAGACTCCAGATGTTACAGAAGGTATGAATCCTTTATAAGAATAAGGCGTACTAAAATTACATACCGGTAATTATAGGTTTGTTACAATGGCCATTTCTACACCAAAATCTTACATCATGTCTGTCAACCCAGTTCACATGAGATGGAAACAATTGGAGATTTCTTTGATCCGACCTGGTCCTCCCCTCCCCCATCTAAGTTTGTGCTACTCAATATCACTAGTTCATGAAAGGACTTACTATACAATGGACTAGATATCCTTTACCATATGAGATGACCACAAGCTGACCAGTGTAAAAGCTACAGGTGGTAAGTTTTTTGAAAGCCCATGTTCCCAAGTTTCTGAAGGATGTATAGTATCCTGTGTGGTAACCATGTGCTACCGCCCGACAACCATCTGTTTGAGATCCTTGAGGCTGTGTTCTCTGGCGACCTGCAGGGCGTGGTCCAAGGCATGGATCTGCACCAACAGCTTAGCTACCTGCTTAATGCTCTCTCTGTAAGGAAAGGGGATGCAAAAATGAGCGAGTTGTGGGGTAATCAAAATATGTTACAACTAGACACATGTTTGATGTAGACACAGGCTTTGTGGCACTGGAACTAACCTATACACTGTAAAAACCGAAAACTCTCCTTGTTTTAAATATGAGGTTCAACAACCAAACCTCCAAACAACCAAACAATCAAACAAATAATGATTCTCCAGAAATTTGGACTTCAGGTCAAATAGCAAATGTAACATAGCCAGACAATATAATTACTGTTGGTCACTTCTTTTGTGGCCAAGAGCATGTTATCATTTTATTTAGTTATGAAGTTTTCATAGCTTTAGAATGCTACAACAAGTATTGTGGATATTTGCCAAATAATGTTAAATTTTGGACAATACTTACGACATTTGTCAGTTTCTTAAAAACATGAAATCTGTAAAAACAGGTACAAATCAACATTTTACCCGTCATGCATATGGCGCATCTGAAGACTAAAAGCAAGGAGGTTAAAGAAGGACTAAAAGCAAGGAGGTTAACCTCCTTGCTAAAAGTCATATTTTGCTGTATAGTTTATTGTGTCCACCCCTTACCTTGCTTTTCTCCTGTCTATGTCGGGACAGCCGATGCTGTTCTTGTGTAGGTTGAAGTTTAGGAAGATTTTAGGATCTCTTTCCATTGCAACTACCATCTCTTTTTAACCTCCTTGATCATTACCACACGGCGTACGGTGAAAATGGCACATAATGGGTGAATGTTGGTGAAACACGGTGAAAATGTGTCACCCGGATTCGCATTGTTCCCATGTAAATATGGAAGGGTGAAAGCAAATATTGCACCTACGTGACAAAAGAGTGAAACATGGTGAAACAAACAGCAATTACGTCATTGTGTGTTTCACGAGCTAGCGACGTGCTCGCTGCTGTCCAGTCGACGGCATTGGGACTGAAGACTGCCCGCCCAGTTCCTCAGCGCAAGCCGAGGATTTTTTTCGCATTGCCGCTAGCTCCGCAAGCCGTGGAAATATCTTTGACACTGGGATTGAAGACTGCCCGCCCAGGATTTTTTACGCTTGCAGCTAGCTAAGACGTGCACGTGATCGCAATACGCACCTCTGATTGGTTGATCCTACAGCTGTAGGGGGTTCCCCGCTATCTACTTTCTTTGCTGCCCCATGATGCTTTGCGCCCACCCGTGTCAAAGAAAATTTCTTTTACATTTCTACGCACACAAAAAACGCTATATTCCACAATTACTTTGCAATATTGCCGTGTGGTAGTGACAGATTGTGAGATGAAGATTTCCTTCAACTGCTGGCATTGTAACGTTGTTATGCTCTGAACTTGCCAAGGACGATAACGTCCTTGGAACTTGCCCAGTGTTTCTCGACCGCCTATTATAAATCATAAGGTCCAACCTACCCCTACCTACTGGGAGGAAAGACACCACAACGTTTGGACCCTTTCGTACGCGCCGCGTTCACTAAGAGAAACGAAGTGTGACTGATATCCATCGAATACACGTACGCAAAGATACCTTAAATGTTTTCTCTTTACCTTGCAGATATAGTACAAGTTGAATCGCGGAGGTCTTTGGTTGAATAGACGTCTACAAATACGTTGTGCAGGGCACATTACAGGTCCTTTATTCCTGCTAATAAGCCATGCATAAACCAAGCAGCACATTCATGGCAGGCCGATACGTATGTCATACATACTAGTACTTGCATGGCCTTTGGCAATACCATCGAATCTGCAGGGTAGAATATCTCGCTAGCACGGTATGGCATGGTCGACCCGGACGGACGGACGGACGGACGGACGGACAGCAATCTAATATCAGTCTGATTGCCTTTCGCCGCCGAAGGGCGGCGAAAGACAAAAATTTCAAGCTAGAGACAGCCTGCTTAATAGGCTAACCTCATATTTCCATACCGGGGCCTGGCCGGGTTGTTTGTGGAAACGGAAAACAGAAATCTATGTGCAACATACATGATGTACATAGATAACATACACAAATAATGGCCATGGCTATTCTCTTTACATCTTGTGTAGTTTGGCATCTTTTATACCATACTTTTCATTCCCGAAAGCTGCCTAGCCGGGTTCAGTTTGGAGATGTGACGTACATGTAGGCTTTACCAAGGAAACAGTGTTAATAAAGCACCAACTAGAAGTTTATCAAACGAAGGTGAACTTACTGCCATCTGATGTGCCACGATGATAGCCACGGGAGGGACTTGCTGTGCTCCTTGCTGTGCCATCTTCGTCCGGAAGGAAGAATAGAGGGAATGAATATAAGTTAATATATGAATGAAAATTACTTTTGGTAACTTGCCGAGACAATGTCTAAATAAAATGAGTCTATTAGTAAATAAATCAAGATCATTGATTGGTTCATCATTGACTAAGTGGATGAAAGGAAAAAGAAAACATGCTGACATGCAGGAAGTAAAAAAAAAAGGGTATGAATTGCACAAATTATTTTGTCCAGGATATATGGCGGCCACTTTAAATTTATTTGATTCGAGCATCTTTTTCAGACTGCTGGTGTGAACTCTGATGGCTGGAAATCTCAAGTTTTGCCAGAAATGTGTTCATGACGTTCTTCTTGTTCTTGTTCTTGTACTGTGCAACACCCCTAGTTTGTTGGGGCAAACCACACAGGGCGTAGTGCTGTTGTGTTATTGGCTGTTCCTTAGATGTTGTAATGCCTCTTCCTTAAACTTAGTGGGGTTAGCTTGAAGTGTGGTAGAGTATGGTAAAGTATTCCAATCGGTGGCAGTTCTTGGGAAAAATGAATATTTGAGGCAGTCTTTATTTGTCTTAATGGGTTTATATGAATTTGGATGATTGTGTCGGGATTGCCTAGGGTTCAACTGCATGATAATATTTCTTTCTATTCATTGACCACTGACGCCCAGACACGACATGAAGTATGCAGAACTTAACGCACGCTCCCTATGGAGATCCCCAACATACAGAGATGGCATTGTGTAAATTAACTTGCTTATGATGACAATGTGCGAATAGTTTTTAACAGAATTTTCATTTTAATTGTAAAACAGCCTGTCAATTCAGCCTTTGGGCAGTGCTATGAGGATTGTATGTTTGTATGCTGTGTCGTTTGAATAAAACCCGTCATCATCATTGCATTGGTCCAAAGTGAAATAAACTAAGAAAATTTTCTTGTTGGGACTTGCTCTCCATTGTTTCCCACAGCCAACATGTCATTCATTCCTGTATTTGAGAGGTGCACTGCTGAAATTTTACTTGCTGTCAGGCCTCCTTGTTTATTACCTTCCAGATGTTGCAAAAAATGAATTCCCATTACTCTCCCGAGTTCTACCGGGCCCTGCTTGAAAAGTATAAACTTACGTTACTCTTACTAAGCTCGTTTCGAGGGTATTTTTAATGGATGCCAGTGTTATACTTACGGGCACCGGTGCCGTGCGTTATCACGGCCTAGGCATGGTTTAGACATAGCATTTATAATAGTTACTCGGAGGTTTCTTTGTCTTCGGTTCTCTTTGAGGATGTGTTACTGACGTTTACACCGTGTTGAATAGGCAAATAAATGATGTCTGTACTTACCCTGTTTTCTACAAAGCCGCAATGAATCCAAAAGTAATCACACAAAAATCCCCAAGCGCCGTAGGCTCTGAGACTAGGTCCTGCCGAACACGTCAGGCTACGAGAAGAACTGAAAATGGCGGGGAATTTGCGCAATGGCCCACGGGATACCTCATTATCTAACACCTGTTAATTTGATTGACAAGTTATATGGATGACGTCCACGCGCGCATCAATTTTCAACCGTCTCCTAAAATGAAATAAAACTTTTCAACTATACTGTAAATCGTACAAAGCAACTGCAAAATGATCAAATGCATGCCGTAGATTGCAAAGAAATATCGGGAAACGTATGTCATAGAATTCCAAGGTCAAAAAAGAAGACATGAAAGAACAACAACGGAAATCAGTTTCTCGAAAACTGAAGGGACGACCCAACAAGAGATTTAATAAATAAATAAATACAATACAGAATTTATTGTTCGGTATAACATACTCTGTGTCTTTAATCATTTGTTCAACCTTCCTGACCACTTAGATTTCATAATGAAGGCAACGTTGTTTTTTTTGCCAAACTTTTTTTATTTGCACGCTCGCATCAGTTTTGTGATTCATCCATATAATGACATTAACATGGCCTTATTCAAAATTTGAATTACAGTAAATCACTATATTTCATCAGGGACTTTGGTTTCGCTGTAGAAGGTGAACTGAGGTTTTAGCGTTTGGTGTTCGTGGTCGAAACAGTTATGTATGTAAGACAGATAAAAGGCAGTAAAAGTGTTACATTGGAAACGCGAATTCGCGTGAAGTTACCGCAAAAATAAAAATTATCGTGAACAAATCAAGATTTACAGTAATAAATTCAATTGAATAGTTCGTCCAATCAGGAAGGTGATCGCCAAGCAGGTGTTACATGATTTGAACATATTTGGCGGAGTTTTGTGAGTTTCACCATTGTTGTCGCTTGGTATTTGTAACGTTATTTCTGTCTTATGTGTGTGTTTTTTTCAGTGATTTGTTGAGAATCAATTATTCTGTAGAACATTTTCCGTCCTTTGAAAGAGTGCCTTGCACTTTTCATATGTTGTATGGTGTTGACTGTTCATGTGGTGCTATGGAAAGAGAATGAACTTTTAACGTTAGAGATTTATATAAGCTAAACATCAGTTGTTAAAACGGCTGTATTTATATAAGTATATACATATATACGTATATATACATATATATATATATATATATATATACATATATATATAATACAAATTACTGTTTAACGTTCTGTCTACATATTGCCTCATCTCAGCCTTTGTACAATAAGATTCTCAAGTTGTTACACGTTTTGTTACTTTCGCTTGATTCCTCTCCTCATCGATGAAACTGGTGAAACCTGACGTTCTTCATTCAACATCTGCTTGGAATTAGGTTACCGTTACCGTAGCTTTTTAAGAGACGTTGTAGCAAGCTGACTTCTATATTTGGCCTTCTGCTTGTTATTTGTCCAGTTTCAGAAGATGATGTAATTAACTTGGAACAAGTTCAACGCGTACCCGGAAATGTCTGTACCGCTACCATGCGCATGCCTACAACTTGATAAGTACAAGGAAAGACGCACAAGAAGTGGTCGAAGTCAAGATTTAATCATACCGAAATGATTTCCTTACAGAAGCATTCAGTGTTCAAAATGTTGAGGGTCTGTGAGAAACTTCGCGATGTCGACGCCAAGGCCAGGAGAGTCGGGCTGGTGCGTACCGAGAAAGACTACCTCCGTGCCCTGCTGGACGCCATGGCAAACATGGACAGGTGTATGGAACTGGGGGTCCTGAAAAGTCTGGGAGACGTGAACTTGGAGAAGGGAAAACACCACAAAGATGTACCAAGCTTCGACAGGGCCATGCTGTTGTACAGGGCTGCACTGCTCCGGTGTAAGGATGGTTTATAATGAGATTTAATTTACATCAACTCAGCTCTGCTGGCATACGAGTTAAGGAATGGGAAATCATTGCCACTGACACTGACAGACAAGCCTGGAGAGCAGAGTCCAAGAGAGTCCTGAGCTGAAAGTTTCGAGGCAGCTCGGAGAGAGAGAGCTGAGGAGAGGAGAAGGCGGCTCGGGAAAGCTGTAGCCGACCAGCCATCATCTGCACAGGGCTTCACTTGTCCATCCTGCACCCGGAGGTGCAGATCGAGGATTGGTCTGCACAGCCACATTCATGAAAGCGTACAGAGGAGGCCGAGGACAACCTTCCCACTGAGCTTTGGATACGAAGAAACAGCCATCATCATCATCATCATCATCATAATGAGAGTAATGGTGGTCTTGTGTGCTGAAGGATACTTTGGCTGTGCCTTGTTTACCAAATGGAAGAATTTCGGGAAATTGGACGTTTACAAGAAATACCTGGGACAGAATGGCATATGAAGCCAGCCGGCCAGTAGTCGCATCTGCCGTCGTTCCACTTGTCGTTATGGTAACGAACGCAATCTTCGAAGCCCCCAGCGTTGTTTGGCTCTCTCGGACCCCAGGAGTTGTACGTGCCAAGTGCAGAACCATCCACCCACTCAAAAAGTCCCTCCTCGCGCCGATCGTGCAGTCCAAACAAGAAGTTCATACTGTCGCTCACGGACTTGTACAAGGAGATCAGGAAGGCGTTGGTCTCAGTGTCTCGGGGCATGGTGAGGGTGCCGCCGTCTTCACCACAGGCCGCGGCCGCTTCGTTCCAGGTCTTACGTGTGTCAAAAGCCTTGTAGCAGATTCCCAACCTCATCGTGTAACCTTCAGGACAAGATGCTGAAAAACAGGAAGTTACCAACACGCGTAGGGAAAGATATTGGTGATATCAGAAATGTTCTAAAACTCTATCACTAAGAAATGATTACATTTACTTCATCAGAAGGCCATGTCTTCCATTAGGTTGTGTGGTTTTAGTCAATACCAGCATAAGTACAGTCAAACCTGTCTATAGCGGCCACTCAAGGGACCAGACAAATTTGGCCACTATAGACAGGTGGCCTCTGTATAGAGGTGGTAACTTGTAGATAAAATACCCAAGGGGCCGACAAAAAGTGGCCACTATGGACAGGTGGCCCCTCTGTAGAGGTGGCCCCTAATACAGGTTTGACTGTAGTTAATGATATGAGTTGCAGAAACACTACGTTAAAACATGACTACAGGCATATGTGCACACGTAGGGACATTATTGATGAACGAAATAATATGATAAGCAACGCAACAACATGTACTTTATCCATTAATGCAAACAATCCTGGAGGCTCATGAAATATCGATAAGGTAAATAGTATCATTCAATGGAGTAATGGTAGCCTTTTTTGCTATTGTACGAATGGCGTTGCCATCACAATTAGTAAATACAACAACTAAAAAAGCCCACTTGGCGTCTTACCCATCTCGTGAAGACGCTGCTCCAAGGCGGCGGTCCGACTTTGCTCCTTGTGCAGGTCGTGCTTCAAGGCGTCAAGACTGGTGGACAGTTGGCGCATGGCGTCTTGGTCGCGCTTCAAGGCGTCAACAGTAGTGGACATGTCGTCTTGGTCGCGCTTCAAGGCGTCAACAGTGGTGGACATGTCGTCTTGGCCGCGCTTCAAGGCGTCAACCGTGGTGGACAGTTGGCGCATGTCGTCTTTGACGCGTTTGAAGGCGTCAACAGTGGTGGACAGTTGGCGCATGTCGTCTTGGTCGCGCTTCAAGGCGTCAACAGTAGTGGGCATGTCGTCTTGGTCGCGGTTTAAGGCGTCAACAGTGGTGGACATGTCGTCTTGGTCGCTCTTCAAGGCGTCAACAGTGGTGGACAGTTGGCGCATGTCGTCTTGGACGCGCTTCAAGGCGTCAACAGTGGTGGACAGTTGGCGCATGTCGTCTTGGTCGCGCTTCAAGGCGTCAACAGTGGTGGACAGTTGGAGCATGTCGTCTTGGCCGCGCTTCAACGCGTCAACAGTGGTGGACAGTTGAGATATTTCCTTTTAACGAATGTCAGAAATACAGAACACCAAATGTAAGAAATAAAATGAGGAAAAGTGTATTGATAGACTTTAAAGAAAGACCCAAAAAGAAATAGTTTCAGCAAACAGTTGGCAATTCGAGTTACAAGAGTGTTTACCTCTTTGTTGATGAAAGTCAGGGGGGCAAATCCCACCGCGACCAGGCTAAGCAGCACGGCAATGCCACCAGTAATACAGCTCTTATGGGAGCGGATGAAGCTACCGAGAGCACCGCGGCCACTTGCTTCAACTGCATACGTGCGGTCTGTTAGAAGTAAGAGGTTCTAAAGCAAGGGATGCTTTTTGATTCGTTGAACTGTAATTTCCAACACAAAAGTCGGACTTTTTAACTGTCCAACTCCAGCCTTTGTCAAGGGATGACAACGACTGCCAAAGACTAGAGCTGGGCAGTCGAAATTTTGGATAAGTCCAATTTTTGTGTTGGAAATTACAGATTCACTCACTTCTATGCAGTTTTGTGACTATCACCTCGAGCATGTCGCTACTAAGCTGACTAACACAACAAACCCCAAAGCCAAAATTGCATGGCGCCGCGAGAATTAATTGGGTCTGTTGTAGTCAACATATAGGGGACCTGATATTGGTGGATCTTTTTTTTTTGTATCAGGAATGAGGAGAATCGAACATGCTGGAAAACTCATTACTCAGGAGTCAGTGCGAAGATTTGATGTCCCTGGTCAGTGGCTGAGCAAAATAAAGGCTGGGATCGATGGGGTTACCGGAAACACAAGATTTGATGCCTTGGCACAAAATGTTTTCCTTGAAACAAATCGGTCTGTCTGAAGAGAAACGTCTTAATCATTCCATTGTGTGCTCTTTTAACTTTCCGGCCCGTTTGTTGACGTTTGATGATTTTAAATTGGATTGTTTTAGGAATCAGATTGGTCTGTATTGCAGTCGAGATATTATCCTAACGAGAGGTAACAACACATTAACATTCGTCGTGGATTGTCGTACGATTCTGATGTATAATTTTGACAGAATCAACCGCGCCGACAAGCCGCGCCGACAAGCTTCTAAGACACTCCTTTTCGTAACCGGACAACTGAATTTTGTACGACACCTGTACGACTTTCTCGGGAATGCCATACGACAATCGCAGGACGAATGCAATCAGTCTTTAATCGTCAGTCTTTAATCGTTCTACATTCGCACGGCGGATGTGACCAGACCCAACAGGGAGAGGAAAATTGACGATTTCGAGTTATATTAGGATTAACGTTGTACAATTGATTTGCCTTATTTTGTCTTTAGTTAACTTGCGTTAATATTTGTTGATTCTTGCTGCATTACCATTTATTTGATTTGATATTGTTATCGATTACTGTTATGTTGAATGTATGTACGGGGTCGCCCAGGGATCTTAGAAAAACGCCAGCCATGCGACATGTACCCCTGGATAAATAGAAATAAACCAACCAACCAACCAAACAAACAAACAAACAAACAAAAGACAGCAGCAGTACATGTACACCAGGATTACAAAGTTTTACCTGCTCTGGAGACGTACAAATTGTTGGGTATATTCGCAGCGGCGTCCGCAATGGACCGCCAATCAGTCTGCTGCTGCTGCGTGGGTGTGGTGCCTGGAGGAAAATTAAATTAAAATGGCGCCAACGATATGAATTTAGAAGAACAGTCACAAGGTTTTATGAAATCAAACAAAATCATGATATATCCATTAACTGTGGTAGAATCATTTTATGAAGAACACAAGCGCAACCGTGGCAAATTGGCACCCATCTCCTGTTATTGTACATTGCGCCATCAGAGAGCCATTCTTCAAACTCAAGTTATTTTTTTGTCGCATGGGAATCCAAAAATGACTTGTGATGACATCACAGTAAACGTAGTGACGAGTTTGGAAATTAGAATCTGGGTTCAAGAAAAACATAATTTTGAGAGAAAACATTGCTTGATCATCGTGGTTACCTTAAATTGTACGATATCACAATATTGCATACATTTTATGGCTTTTAATTGTGCGTTTCATCTTGAGCAGCGATGCCGGGTTCCAAATGTTTTCAGCCAAACGCACCTGCTCTTCTCGATATGTATGTTGGGGACGTACTAAGGACGAACTTAAGACCCGATGCCCCTCCCCCCCTATACGGGGCTTTACTTCACCGTCAGAAATGGTGACGAATTCACCCCTCATTACACCATTCCACAAGCGGGGTTCGCACTTGATCCACATGGCGAGGTAGTGGGGGGCACCTACCACTTACGCACCCCTCGGGGATACAGAAAATACTGCCATAAAAATGCACCTTCCAAGCTTCATGCCTTGACAAATGCTATTGGGAAGAATGACAATGTAAAATAGCCCGGCACTGGGTAATTTCAAACCTTAGAGTTGTCATTACATGGATATTTTTAAACAAATCCCCCAGGCCGCTGACATATGTAGAGAAAATATATTTTCAAAAACATATTTACCTGTGTCACCAGTTTGGGACTGCTGTTGCCCTCCCGGCATGGTGCAACTTGTTAGGTTTCTGCACAGCAAAAATACACGTCCTGCGCCGGGCGAGGTGCGAAATAAAATGTGAAATATGAAGAAACTAGACACCAAAGATGAAAGAAATTCATGAGTAACAAACAACGCACGTTACCAGACAAATCAGATACACACGTAATCGTTTTCTTTGTTTGTTTGTTTGTTGCATATTGAAAGAGAGGTATCGAAAACAATTTCAAACACACTCTACCTACTTGATTATGTTTGGAAACCCATCACATATATCATCATATATGCACCTAAAGGGAAAAACAAAATTTGTCTTTTTTTCTTCGTCTGAAATTTCCCGTGTTCGTCACACAACATTTAGACAGTAAACACACGTAAGAGTTTAACGTTAACGTATACTTTTATAGATTTTCTACAATAAATTTTCATTTGGCGTCTTCACCCAAGGACACAAGGTCCTTGGTTAACCAGGTTAAGTCACACTTTTGGCAGCCCTTCCACTAGTCACTATACTGTAAATCCATAGTGAATCGTACAGAGCAGCTGCAAAATGAGCAAATACATGCCGTAGATTGCAAAGAAATATCGGAAAATGTATACTAATGTCAATGTCGTAGAATCCCAAGGCCAAAGAAGAAGATGTGAAAGAACAACAACGAATAAGAATTGATGATATTTATAGATGAACGGGAAATAACATTTACTCTAAATCTATTTCTACATGTACTTAGAATCTATTATTTGGTGGCTTCAGTCCTTCCTGACTACTTAGACTTTTATAGTGAAGGCAAGGTTTTTTTGCCAAACATTTTTTATTCGCACGCTCGCATCAATTAACATGGCCTAATTCAAAATTTGTATTACGGTAAATCACTTTATTTCATCAGAGACATGATTTCGCCGTAGGAGGCATGAAATGAAGCTTTCGCGTTTGGCGTTCATGGTCGAAACAGTTCTGTAAGACAAATGTGTAGTAACACTAACAGTGCAACAGTAACATTGGAAACGAGAATTCGCATTAAGTAACTGCAAAAATAAAAGTATCGTGAACAATTCAAGATTTACAGTAATGAATTAAATTATATAGTCCGTCCAATCAGGAAGGTAACGGTTATCGTGAAGCAGGTGTTGACATGATTTGAACAAGAACTTGGCGGAGTTTTGTGCGTTTCACCATTGTTGTTGCTTGATATTTGTAACGTTATTTCTGTCTTATGTGTTGTTGTTTTCAGTGATTTGTTGAGAAGCAATTATTCAGTAGAACCTTTTCCATCCTTGGAAATAGTGCTTTGTACTTTTCATATGTTGTATGGTGTTGACCATTCATATGGTGTTACGGAAAGAGAATGGAACTTTAACGTTAGAGACTTATATAAGCTGAACATCAGTTGTTAAACGGCTGATGTTCAGATTATATAAGTTACTTTTTAACGCTTTGTCTACAAATTGCCTCATCTCAGCCTTTATACAATAAAATCCTCAAGTTGTTACACGTTTTGTCGCTTGATTCCTCTCCTTACCGCGATGTCGTGGATTGTGCCCGGCCGTCACTGACGTTTTTCACCCAACATCTGCTTGGAATTAGGTTACCGTAGCTTTTAAAGGGACGTTGTAGCAAACTGACTTCTATATTTGGTCTTCCGATTGTTATTTGTCCAGTTTCAGAAGATGATGTAACTAACTTGGCACAAGTTCAACGCGTACCCGGAAATGACTGCACCGCTACCATGCGCATGCCTACAACTTGATACGTACAAGGAAGGACGGACAAGAAGTGGTTGAAGTCAAGATTTTATCATACCGAAATGATTTAAGGTCTTCCTTACAGAAGCATTCAGTGTTGAAATGTTGAGGGTCTGTGAGAAACTTGGCGAGGCCGACGCCAAGGCCAGGAGAGTCGGGCTGGTGCGTACGGAGACAGACTACCTCCGTGCCCTGTTCGACGCTATGGCAAACATGGACAGGTGTGCGGAACTGGAGGTGCTGAAAAGTCTGGGAGACGTGAACTTGGAGAAAGGAAAACTCGACAAAAACGTACTAAGGTACGACAGGGCCATGCTGTTGTACAGGGCTGCACTGCTCCGGTGTAAGGACGCAGATATGGGAGAAAGTTTGGAAAACCGTTACTTGTATGCAGAGAAACAACGAGTGGGGAAAAGAGGAACAATCCCTGTTGATTACGAGTATGAGCCCCAGACCAACGACGAGAAAATGTCTTCGCCTGCCAAGGTGGCTGAGAAATTTCTACACCTGGATCGAAAGTTGACTTTTGGACGTCACAATGACTCTGTGCTGATTGAATATACCAAGTTAATGGTAGAAGGTGTCATAAACGAGGACAATTTGTTAGAGACGGAAGCGATCAAGAGTTTCGGTGACGTTTACCTGAAAAGAGGAACAGAAACTAGAGACACGACATGCTTGACCAAGGCTGCTGCTCTGTACAACACTGCACTGGCACGGTGTGAGAGAGTACAGGGCACAGTGGCGCTCATTCACCGCTTATTGTACACGGCGAAAATCAGACAAGGCATACAGAGACCTGGAAATAAGGTACATTTAAATTTTCTTTTCCTATGGCATTTTTAAGGGGAAAAAATCGACTGAAATCGACGAATATAGTGAATGAATGAATGAATGAATGAATGAATGGATGAATATTGTTATTGTACGTATATTAACTCACTGGATAAACGTTAAGTACAGGTCGCAGCAATAAAACGGTAATTTGTCCCAAACCTCGAGGGACATTTCTCTGGTGTTGTCTTTTTCTATCACCTTTCCTTGGCCCATATTCATCAATGTCATATCTTGTTAGTGATCTCCATAGCACAATAAATTTCATGTGCAGTATGTTTAGCAACAACAGTCAGCTGGGAATCAAAATTCATTCACTTTCGGTGGAAATATTGTTAAAGCTGTGTTGTGTTCATGCCAACTTATAGTTCCTCATAATGTTGCTTACCCAACGTGAAGATAAGTAGCCATGCTAATATGAAATCTGGTTTATTATGATTTGTATGATATAAGGGTCCAAAGTTCAAACAAGGTCAAAGGCACCAAAAGGCACATCTGTCAAGGGACTTCCCAGTGACGTCATCAAGCACTGACGTCATCGCTGATGCAAAGGGTCACAAGTTCATGTAAGCACAGGGTTGGTTATTACGTTTACCTTGTTCATGGAAGGGAAAACTGGTGATTTCCCCTTTCTTCCGTTCCAAACAAACAAGGTCAATGACCTGGAACAGGCGGATGTCACCATGGTTACGTGTAGAGTAGCAGACACCCCTTTTAGTGCTCTATTACACTATGAAGCAAAAAGTCAAAAGTGAAAGTAATAAGAGTAAGAAATAAACAGAGCAGTAGTTACCTAGACCATAATAATTTTTTTGTTTGTTAACAAATGCTATCTTTTCTGATTTTGTTTTATGTTGGTGATAGTCTATCAAGTCTATGAATTAAAAGATATCATATATTTCTTGTTCCTCTTTGTAATAACATTGTATTGCGGTGTCAGTTACCGACTAATGGCTTACGGGCTCCAGAGATATAACGTTTCACTATCGAAGTAGAGTATTTTGGGGAACGCTACTGGGGCTAGCCGGATATGTCCGTTTTCTTTTTATTTCAACAACACTGTCTGTTAAAACTGCTGATTACACAATGCATATTCAATTGTGGAAAATATGGATGCGACAGAACTTAAGATTTTATCGGTCTCAAAATTCTACTGGGGCACTGACTCTTCTGGTGGTTCTCTTTCGTTGGGACATATATACTTTTTTTTTAATTCACACTGACGATGCGCTTTGGCACAGATGAATTAAATATCAAAACAATCCTGTCATCTCATAGGTCACCGAGTGACTACATCTCAAGCCTGACGCCCAAACACGCTCCAGACTATAGGTTTGTTGTGCACTTATTTCCTCCTTTAGTTCCCCCTATATGGTCTCAAATGCAGATGGACACACAACATTCCTCACTTGGAAAGCGTCTATGATGTAATTGTGCAGTCTACAACAAAGACTTGGTGTTTTGTTTGGGTGAAAAGTGTAAGTGATCTTCAGTTGAGCTCAAATGGACTCAATGATTGGGCAAGCTAATTTTCTACTAGGCGTGATGTAGATTTAGATGACTGATGTTATGTACAGTATATACAGGTTCAAAGAAATTTTCTTAGCTCTTCTCGACAAGTACAATGAACATGTGATGAAATTCTTGCCATTTGGTGGGACGTCTTGATATACGAATATATGCCATTCCGTTTCTCATATACATGGGAAAAGAAATAGATTTCAAACAGGTTCCTCTCACTTTGTAGGTCATACGAGAAACACCTGGCTACAGGAGACCGCGCACAGGTTGACGGGAAGCTGGACTCAGCAGAACGGGAGTTTGCGGCCGCTCTGAAACTCATCCACGGTATGTTTCCTGACAAAAAAGTCACATCGTACTTTTAACTTCTAAAACAAGAGCTTCTGAAAAAAGCTAGTCTTTCGCTTACTTATATTGTGTAGGTAAAATTGTTTGGCATAGTTTGGTCAAGCGTGGGTGCCAAGTCTGCAACGTTGGCAGCTCTGGCACAGTTTGGTCAAGTGCTAGGTTATATAACTGTTTAGTAAGGTAGTGGTTCTCACAGAGTATATTTTACTAGAACTGTATAATAACACAACTGCATGAATGATGTTAACTTTATTCGGATTGTTTCGCTGTTAAGAACGGCTCTGTTACAGTACAACAGGGTTTTATGAAAGTGCACTGTAGTAATCAAATTTATCAGTAGATGTGTCCTGAATTTCTGCAAGAACAAACAAAGTATTGTCACCATAAACAACTGAACATAAAATATTAACATGGCATATACAGTAATGGAAATATTTTTTTTAATGGCAAGATCATGTGAAAGGTAGATATTTTAAACTAAAACAGGTCCGTGGTATGTTTAATGGAACGTTTCGTTTCTTTTAGTAACGCAATTATGCTTTTACTTGACGGAGTCGTGACGTCACGCGTCAGACTCACTCCGTCGAGCTCGGTCAGAATCTTCCCTTTCGAAATTATAAATTAAATGTGGGTAATTCTATTTTTAACGCATCCGAGGGCTACTATCTGTAAGTTCATTTAAGTTCGCGAGATTTTTAAGTTCGCGTATTTCGCTGAGACCTTCTCTTCGCGAAGTCATCTACTCGCGAACATGCATGTTCAACATCGTCCCCCTCCCCACACCTTCCGTCCAAATGATCCAGTCTGAACTACGTGTTTACTATAATAGCAACGTATACCAATGACAAGACTCAACTGATAACAGATCATTTATTCTTTTCAAACCGAAATAAAAGTTAATTCAACACATATACGATACATAGAGTCATTGTTGTATAGAAATGTGCCACTGGCGAACGGAGAAAAAAGAGACATGTCGGCTTTGTTTACTAGTACGTACACGCCGTGACATGGCTGCGATAACAATTTACTTAGTACATTGTCCTAGTTTTACTAGATTTCTACAAGTTACGAACGAAACAAAAAATAAAACTGAGTAGTACTGGTCTTTACAAATACAAGGAAGGCTATGGAATTGCAGCAGGTTTACAACAAACAGCCGGCCGGGGAATGTTTTTCATGTGACAAACACAATTCCGCTTACATGCCGAAAGTAAGACGTCCGTTTCATAATTCTAAGTTAGAACTACTGCAAATATGGGAGAGATAAACTCTTCACCTTCTTGTGTACAACTTGTGTCCACAAATTACGCTGAAAGTTTAAAACTTAGCGCCGTCTTTCACGCTGAAAAAATTTCAAAATGGCGCCCGCGTCGCTTGGCTTGGCGTGGGTATCCCATCAGCCTATGCGGCAAATGTGATTGCGACATAACAGAGGTCATTGACCCTGTTGCGTTCCGTGCGCTGTCGTCAAATCACGGCCGAAATGAGCTCAACAATGAGACAGTGGCTCGATAGAAACACATTTTTTATTGAGTACACCAACTTTAGACATTGTTTGAAGGGGAACTATGAACTGTTTGGCGTAAATGCCGCCTTTGACGGCATGACTAGTGTTGCGGTGTGGGTGGGAGGGGGGCACTC
Source organism: Branchiostoma floridae (assembly GCF_000003815.2). NCBI lineage: Eukaryota > Metazoa > Chordata > Leptocardii > Amphioxiformes > Branchiostomatidae > Branchiostoma > Branchiostoma floridae. The sequence continues at coordinate 5,791,252 of NC_049985.1, read as the reverse complement.
GCTACATGATCGTAACGTAACTTTCGAAAAAATAATTGAAACACACGCTCGCGAACTCAAAGATCTCGCGAACTCCCGATTTGCTCAAACTCGCGAAATTAAGTGCTCGCGAACATAAATGAACTTACAGTATTTTGCTGAAAGAAGTTTGTTACACGAAAATAGCCTGAAATTTCTTAGAGTAAGAAATTTCCGAATACGCCCCCCTCCCACACCATGTCAGATGCGGCGCACGCATCTTACACAATTCTAGATTTTGTAGCGGTGATTTTCCATAAAACAAAGTAAATGACATGTCAAACTGTTCTCTACAAGGTCTGTTTTATTATAACCAAACAGCGAACATGTTAGTTTATAAATTGTATACAATCTTACGAAGAAATCCTCACCGTTCACATCCGTCTCTGCAAATTCCTGCTTATAAGCCATACAGAAACCAAGCAGCACATTCATGGTAGGCCGATACGTATGTCATAACGTTACATACCGTCGAATCTGCAGGGTAGAATATCTCGCTAGCACGATATGGCATGGACCGCAAACCAAGCAGCACATTCATGGTAGGCCGATACGTATGTCATAACGTTACATACCGTCGAATCTGCAGGGTAGAATATCTCGCTAGCACGGTATGGCATGGTCGACCCGGACGGACGGACGGACGGACAGACGGACAGAAATCTAATATCGGTCTGATTGCCTTTCGCCGCGGAAGCGCGGCGAAAGACAAAAATAAGGTAACAAAAGACCGGTGAATACGATGAAGGTGTACGCAGACTAATAGTCGTATTGCTATGCATCTGCCAATGTAGGTCAGATTCTTTATATTTTATTCCAAAAGCTACTAGTAAACGAAATCACCATAATGCTTTCATTACAGTATTGCAATATGATTCTTGTATAGAATAGATATAGATATAGAATGACAACTTTTAAGGCTATGTTTTATATCTAGATTCAGAGTTTGCCTCGTTCAAGATATTTAATTGTTAAAACACTTTCGATAATTTCCCATTGATGATAGCTAATTAGTACCATTTTTCTGTAGATCCTAACAAACCTGACCGATGTAAAGAGGCCAAATGTCTGTACAGACTGGGTGACGTCTACGTCCGACGAGGCAAAGCAACAAAAGAAGGTAGGAAATTCACACAGGCAGCAGCTCTGTACAACGCAGTCATGGCCAGAACAGACAGGAACAGACACAGCGTGGCAAGAAGACTACAGGAGATAGAGCGATGGTTTCTCTTGTACGCTGCAAATGTGAATAGCAAGTCTATTCCGTCTGACAGGGCCATACGTCATCAGAAGCGACTAGAGGACATGCGCGCCCGTGTAAAGTCACAAATAGAAGCCATTGATCAGGAACATAATCCGTATCAATATGAGGAGGATGACCCAGGTATGAAACTAATTGAGGCCAAGCGAGCTGACGCGGTCAAGGCTCTATTCAAGACCATTGCCCGAGATAGACAAAGGTTTATCCATGACCTTGTTCATGAATGTATTACCCAACTCGGTCCTCCTCCATGTAAGTACGCATTCATCGGGTTAGGCTCACAGGCAACAGAACTGGTCACGCCCTACTCTGACCTGGAGTTCGCCATTCTGATTGAGGGCGGGAAGGACAATGACGACACACGGCGGTACTTCATTAACCTCACACACTATCTACACCTGAAAGTAATCAACCTCGGGGAAACAATTCTCCCAGCCATGGCCATCCCGTCACTTAATGATTTTCAATCAGAAAACGCGGACAAAGACTGGTTCTTTGACTCGGTTACGCCTCGTGGATTTGCCTTCGACGGCTTCATGCCATGGGCAAGTAAGACTCCATTCGGAAGAGACAAGACTAAGAGCAAACCTAAGGTTAGCCTCATCCAAACCCCCGCTGAAATGGCGAAGTTTCAGCGACTAGAAGTTTCCGTGTCAGAAGGGTACCACTTGTCAGACATCCTCAGGCGGGTTGCCTTCTTAACAGGGGAAGAAGCACTGATGAACGAGTACAGGAGAAAACTTTCAGAAATCATCACAGATGATCTCCTCTCTAGGCTCAAGTCCCATCTGTCCGCTATTCAAATCTTGTTTGACGATAAAGACCATTTCTTCCCCAACTATAAACCTACTGGGCAACTTCTAAATGTCAAGAAAGACATCTATCGCTTTCCTGGCATAGCAATTGAGCTACTGTCTTTGTGCTGTCAGATTACACTTTCCAGTGCGTGGGATGTGATAGATGAACTGGAGGAAACGGGAAAGATTGGAGAGGAGAATGCCACACACCTTATGGTGCTGACCAGCATCTCGGCAGAGCTCCGGCTTAGAACGTACGTGGCCAACGGAGGACAAAAAGACAGTATGTCCCCACTAACCCAAATGAAGTATAAGCCAGAAACACGTGAAGTGCCTGGCTTCATCCTGAGATCAGTGTTCTATATTCCAGATACCAAAGTACTTTTCAGATACTACTGTAGGGCAATCCCTTTGAAGAAGTGTATGCCAGCCATGGTTAAAGATAGTTTGCGTGTTCAGTCAACTGGGATATTCAAAACGACCATCTATGATGCCTCTAATGAATGTTTGGGCCGAATAGCAAGATATCTATTGTTATCTACGTCCATACGTTATTTAGAAGCAGCATTAAACGATACTGGTAGCGACAATATCAAACGTTCGCAAATGTTGAGGGAATTGGGAGATTACTGGGCATCTCAGAGCGATGGGAAGAAAGCAATTAGCTACTACGAACAGACTCTAACGATGTTGAAAACTATCCATGGAGACAACACGGCACATCCGGTCATTTCTCACTCACTTCAGGGCCTGGGGTTATCTTGGAGTGAGCTCGGGAATGAGAAGAAAGCAATAAGCTACTACAAACAGTCACTAACTATGATGAAAGCTATCTATGGAGACGATACGGCTCATCCATCCGTTGCTCAGTTACTCGATAACCTGGCATCATCTTGGAGTAACTTCGGCGATCAGAAGAAAGCAATAAGTTACTACGAACAGTCACTAATGATGATGAAACTTCTCTATGGGGAAAACACGGCACATCCCTCTATTGCCTGCTCCCTTCACAACCTGGGAACATCCTGGGGTAGTCTCGGTGATCAGAAGAAAAAAATCAGATACTCTGAACAGTCACTTACGATGATGAAGACTCTATATGGAGATAACACTGCGCATCCTGACATTGCTAAGTCTCTCCTCAGCCTGGGATCATCTTGGAGTGAACTCGGCGATGAGGAGAAAGCAATTAGCTACTTCGAACAGTCACTAACGATGATGCAATCTATCTATGGAGACAACACGGCACATCCACACATTGCTAAGTCTCTTCTTAACCTGGGAACATCTTGGGGTGAACTCGGTGACCCCAAGAAAGCAATGAGCTACTTTGAACAGTCCCTTACGATGAGGAAAACTATCTATGGAGATAACAAGGCACATCCGGACATTGCTGACTCCCTTCAAGGCCTTGGAACATCATCACTTAAACTCGGCGACCACAAAAAAGCAATCGGCTACTTTGAACAATCATTAACGATGCAGAAAGCTATTTTTGGGAAAAACACAGCACATCCGTCCATTGCCCGATCACTTTCCAACCTAGGGTTATCCTGGAGTGAACTTGGCAATCAACAGAAATCAATTAACTACTACAACCTGTCGTTTAGGATGATGAAAACTATCTATGGACACAACACGGCACACCCAGACATTGCCGACTCACTTAACAACATGGGATCATCTTCGAGTGAACTCGGTGACCAGAAGAAAGCAATTATCTACTTTGAACAGTCACTAACAATGAGGAAAGCTATCTATGGAGACAACACGGCACATCCAGATACTGCTCAGTCGCTTTTCAACCTGGGAACATCTTGGAGCAAACTTGGTGACCAGAAGAAAGCAATTAGGTACTTGGAACAGTCATTAATAATGAGAAAGACTATCTTTGGGGACAACGTTAACACGCCACATCAGTCCATTGCTCAAACACTTCACAACCTAGGATCATCATGGAGCAGACACCGCGATCAGAAGAAAGCCATTCTCTATTTAGAACAGTCACTGGCGATGATGAAAACTCTATGCGGAGACAACACGGCACAACCGGACATTGCTCGGTCACTCAACAACCTGGGTTTATCCTGGAGCAGACTCGGTGATCAGAAGAAAGCAGTTAGCTACTTCGAACAGTCATTGACGACGGCGAAAGCCATCTATGGCGACAACACGGCACATCCGTCCATTTCTCAGACAGTTCACAACTTGGGATTATCTTGGAGTGAACTAGGCGATCCGAAGAAAGCAATTAGCTACTATGAACAGTCACTGACGATGAGTAAAATTATCTATGGAGACAACACTGCACATCCATCCAATGCCGCATCACTTCATGGTTTGGGATCTTCTTGGAGTGAACTCGGTGATCAGAAGAAATCAATTAGCTACTTCGAACAGATGCTAACGATGACGAAAACTATCTATGGACACAACACTGCACATCCATCCATTGCCGCATCACTTCAGGGTTTGGGATCGTCTTGGAGTGAACTCGGTGATCAGAAGAAATCAATTGGCTACTTCGAACAGATACTTACTATGACGAAAACTATCTATGGACACAACACGGCACATCCGGACATTGCTCGGTCACTGCACAACCTTGGATCATCCTGGGGTAGGCTCGGCGACCAGGAGAAAGCCATTAGCTTTTATGAACAATCATTAACGATGACGAAGACTCTCTATGGAGCCCATACGGCGCATCCATCCATTGCCGCGTCGCTCCATGGCCTGGGAACATGTTGGAGAGAACTCGGCGATCAGAAGAAGGCAATTAGCTACCGCGAACGGGCACTAAGGATGATGAAAACTCTCCATGGAGACAATGTGCCACATCCGTTCACAACACTTCAGCGACTGGGATCATATTGGGGTGACCTCGGCAATGAAAAGAAGGAAGATAGCTAGCATGAATTTTAAGATAAGATATACAGAGAGAACACGACACATCCGGATATTTGTCAGATATACTAGTAACAACATTGTTTCATCCCGGGGAAGACCTGGCGTTTGGAAGCAATTACTAGTACCTACAACGTACAGTCACATCCTGCCGTGATCTCGTCATTCCAGGACCTGGGATCATCGTATATCAACTGAAGACGTATATTAATTGAATACTCCTGGACATATTTCAGTTGTATTTTCGGATACTTTTCATAGTGCTAACATTGTCCAGATGGCAGAATAGTTTGAATACGGACAATATGACATACATGGAAACAATAAAAGTCCAATCTCATCCCTACTTAAAGAGTATGTAGCTATAGGTCATACTAGTCGTGCAAATTACATTGAATTTCCATCACTAAAAATCTCACACAATGCCACTGATGATCATACGTGAAGTGTAGACTCTATGTTATACTTATACTACTTATGTATTTCACATACTAATATACAAATGTATTTTACTCAAACAAAAACCAATGCATGGTAAATTTTATTACTGATTTATAGTATCTAAACCAGATCCTCAGATAGCTATATTTTTGACATATCTTCTCCAAAGAGAATTATATGGCTTAACAGAGAAGAATACCATAAAAGACCAAAACAAAAAAGATCCAGGATTCTTCATCTTGGCAAGAAATAATTCAATATACATTGTATTTCAACAAATAAATTTCAAGAAACACTAAAGCACAGTACATAGGAAGCCCAAATGAATAAACTTAACAATGCATTCCAGCTACATTGTAGTAAATACACAAAAAGTTAACTATTTTGCATAGAACGGAATATACCCTAGCTTATAACTAAATATAAATACTATAAATTTCACCAAAAGATCTCTTTTTCACACAGCATAGGATTGATATGAAAACAAAAACAATGTTGGGTTAATAAGTGTAGCAATGTCAGGGAAATATATATATGTATGATAAATGACCGATATTGAATATTGAAAATCGCATAGGTGGGAAAAGATGAGATATTGTTATACACTAGATAGATAAAACAGGTTTATATACTACTTATTTTCTTACTTTGAATGTAAGCAGAATTCAACTATTATTGTCATCATTAATGTCACTATCATGCACACTATAATAATTGTGCATTACTATCATGAGTATGATATGGTTATACTTGATCTACACCACTTATATATATCAAAGTATATGATGATTATGGTAATGCCAAAGTACATTATTGCAAAATGTATCAAACAAAGTTATCTGTATAGAAGTTACCAAGTACTATTAATTGTAGAGGCAATTCATTCAATGAAATCAGCAAACTTAAAATTACTAACATGTACTTCTTCCATTGCGATAAACACCTTCATAATGTTCCTTATACAATATTCATAACTAACGCATTGCACAATTTTCTTGGTTAATATTCCCTTAGCTTGCTTACAGCTGATGGCACCGATTGAGTTTGGCATGTTTCACTGGAGTTTACATGTAGACGAGACAACAACTGTGACAATGTTTACATACAATGGAACTTGAACTCTTAACATTACACTGTCTTTATCAGCATTTGCTACACTGACTAGTTTGCATAGATAGTACAGTGGCAGTGAATACTGGCAGGCTGATAAAGAAATCTTATTTAGGTATTCTCCTTCTGTGATTAATTAATGAGGGGAGTCACAGGAAGGGTTGCAGGTCAAGTAAACTGCAGTTTGCATTTTAGCAATTAGCATTTCCATCCAGTCTCATGCTTGCAACATTGTGTAGGAACATTACAACTATAGTATGAGCTTTTTGTTCTTTCTTTGCCTATCTATTAGTAGCAAAAGTCAAGCAGATAATCTACCTCCATGTAAGCTCTTGTTTCTTGAGACTAGCAATTTGACTAATCTTTTGCTTCAGATATCACTTCATGATAGTCATGAGCTGCTGTTGATAAAAATTCACCTGACAGTGTACTATAGTGACCACCAGGCCGTTATCAGTTTGTCACTTTGGTGGTCATTGGAGTATACATCCCATTGACCCATGCATTAAGAATCCTGTCTGTAGAGGCAGAATTTTTAGCTAGATATGCAAAAAAAACATTGTCGCCACTTTGCCATTTTGTGCCGTTTGCAGCTTGAGAAAATACTCATCATTTGCACAATTTGCAGGGACCATCACACCATTCATCATGTAATTATAAAGATCTGCCCCATGCTTATATAGAGAGACTACCTCCCTATTGACTGCAAAGTTTGTATTGTAGCTCTTGGGCAGTGGAAAAATATGTTCTTATTTTGGTGCAAGTACATGAACTTGCAAGTGGAGTTGTGACATTTCTCATTATACAGTCAAACCTGTACTAGCAGTACTACCCATGCATAGAGACCACTTGGCTAAGAATTGTTGCCACTTTTTGGAGGTCCCTTAGATAGTTTTTCCCATTGACCCAAGCATTAGGAATCTGGTGTACTGTGACCATCTGTCCACTATGATCGTTTGTTCTAGTCCCTTGATAATAGGTGTTACTGTACTTGACTTAGCATGATTGACATGATTGACAGCTCACGTTCAGGGCAAGGGTGTGATGACCTGAACAAAGGCGACAGGGAACCGGCCCGTGCGACCTTTGACCTCTCCCACCAGCCAATCACCATCGAACATTTCCTTAAGATAAACCTCCTCTCCTTCCTGTGATGGGAACAAACAAAAATATACTGTGAATTCAGTTTAAATTTGTAGTTATTTCTTGGCATGTCAAGTTGGAGTTTCCAGTTGAAGAAACACAGTAAAATCTGTGAGTCTGAAGTGTAGAGGTGGATGCAAGAATCATAGATGACCACATTAAATACTATAACAGAGAAACTGCTGAGTTGACCTACCTTCAGTGATAGTTCATCCTCTTGCACTGCCTCAAAGTCATACAGCACTAAAGCAGTGGGCCTGGAGCCATCTGAAACTAAAAAAACAGAAACTGTTACAAGCAGTTTTACATATTAAACAATTTAATTCATAACTAAAGAAGAAAGGGATCTCTTAAGTATTTAATACTACATGTATGTCACATCCAATATCAAGCTTGTCGCAGTGCATTTTGTTCCTTGGTTCTCTGACATTTCTAAGCAATCACTCAGAAATAATGAGGAAGGCGCCAAGGCTAAACTCGTTGTTGTCACTGCCACATAAGAACCACGATCATGGTAAACAATGTCTCTCACCATCTCCTCCTCCTCCTCCTGCAGGCTCCACATAAGATCTTGGGACCACACCCTCATTACTGTCAATCATCACTGTCAGCCAATCAGCATCCAGCTCACTGATGAGGGACATCCTGTCCCCTGCCTTGAATGACAGCTCCCCCTCACTCTGGCCTACAAAGTCATACTTTGCAATGTAGTAGGAAGAACCTTGTGTCTGTGCAAAAACCAAAGAAACAGTCGGTCAGATGGTGATGATTGAAAAGAACACAAAAAGGCCAAGAGCTCATACCTCTGAGACTAATCTTTAGTTCTGGGGAATTTCTTGTTCCATTCATCATTGCGAATTAACATTTCTCACTGATTCAATCTAATACATTTCTCCCACTACATTTAATAAGGTAACAGACAGGCAAATAGCAGGAAGTTAATGACAAGAAATGAGATAACCCATTCTGAGACTTTTATGGGACCTTTGCCCTACCTTCCTGTCAGTGTCCCTGAGATGCCTAGCATGTGGAAACCAACCACTCTACTGCATTCAAATAACTACCAGCACACAAGCAAACAAACAAACCATAAACAAACCTCCATAAACATACGTAATGAATACATGCAAGTTTCATCAGATTTTTAGATCTAGAAGAAAAGAGAATGCAGGTTACAGAGCTTCATGATTTTTAAGTCTAGAAGAAAGGAGAATGTAGGTTACCCCATTCCCTGATGGCTCTGCTGGGGCTGCTGGGACATTGGAGGGAATGTGGTCAACAAAGGATGCTGGGAACCTGCCCTGCCTCCCGTCCACCTCTCCTAGCAACCAATCAGCACTGACCAGACTGAGAACTTTCAACTTCCTACCAGCCTACAAAAAATATAACAATTCCAGTTACGTACAATGGCATTTTCATCAACATACACAATACGATGGGTTTGCATAAAGAGAATAAAAGGATGCAAACATACAGTGATTCATTGTAAAACCTGACAGTAATCAACAACTGTCATAACAAAGAAGCAATAAGAAATCCACTATGAAAATGGAAAATAATGAAAAGTGACATATTTATGTAAAAACATGACGATACCTTTACAGAAAGTTCATCACTACTTTCTCCCTCAAAATCATACAGTACATTCACTACAGCTCCTGGAAAAAAGGCAGTCTACATGAAGACAACTGAAAACATGTATTGATGTATTCAAAGACAAGTAAGACTACAAGTGAAACTACATGTATCTATCTACTTAGACCACATTTGCACTTAGTAGCAATCACTGAGCAACCATACAATGGCTGAAATTGAATTTGTTTGACATTTGACAATCAGAATTTAAAAAAAAAACTTAGAAAAATGATGTTCAGAGGCCACAGCCTCCAGTGCTACTGCTACATGATACAGTGATCATCATGATTCAAATAACTTTGTTTCCACAAATGTTTATTATAAAGACTTTTCAATCTCTACCACGGATAAGATTTGAAGATTAGCTCCAGACGTTTCGAGTGTCACCAGAAGAAGAGTGAAGGATGTCACTCAAAAAGTCCTGAAGTATTATCTCCAAATCTTATGTAGTTAATGGAGAGATTGCATTGTCTTGAAATTGACTTGGATCTCTAACTTTCATAAACAAACTAATCTTACGCTTAAGGAAACTACTGTAATTCCTGATTTTTTCAATGTAATGTTATGTTCACGGTTTTCACGGTGACGACTGTAACGTGAACTTATCATTACTCTTAACAAATAATTCAGAGACTTTTTTTATGTGCACTTGCAGCGACAGTGAACATTTAGTTCCGAGAACAAGTTAAATTTTCTTAGACCATGAAAGTTTGGTAGCGAGAAGACAAAGTAAATTACAGTAATCATTAACAAGTTGACCATGAAACTTACCATCAGCAGAAGCACTAACTGTGTCCTGAGGTAGATTCTCCACCACCTCTACAAAAGACAGAGGGAAGATTCCAGCCTTCCCCTTCAGCTCTCCCTTCATCCATTCATCTCCGACCCTCTCCAGAAGACTGATGACATCACCCTCCTCAAAGGACAAGTCACCTTCACTCTCCCCCTCAAAGTCAAACCTGGCCTTGCAGCGAGGCCCCCTGGTGGAGAGAAACAGTACTGCCATTTCAGGTACACAATACCAAGGAGGAGGTTTAGGAGTTAACCTTGATAATACAAATTTGATGAAAATGTACAGGTGATGTTTCAACATCAGAAAACAATTAAAAGCAAATGTCACATTTTAAGAAAATCTTGCATCCCCAAATTGGTGGTGTAACAAAATGCATGTGATGATGATGGTGATGATGATTTTGAATCAAACTTTCAAATGTTTAACAGTATTGCAACCAACAAGATACGCATATGGGGTATACAGAGATTGTCATAGTGACAGAATCCTGAGATCCTATTGGACTTTATGAGATTCTATTTTCATAGTAAAAAAGTATCCTAAGCTCTTATTCTGTGAATCGGAGCAGTTCTCTCAAGTCAGAGACTGGCCAAAGCTCTAGTCTAGGGGAGGGGACCCAATCAGCCTGACAGCCAGAGATTGTATACATGTAATACAGGCTGACTTCAAATTAATATAACACCAAACCCTCCTTACCTGACTGTGTCAGCCTTTTCTTGAGCTGGTTCCTTCCAGGGCAGGTCCTCCACTATGTTGACGTAGGTAGCTGGGAACATCCCCTCCCTCTTACCACACTTCCCTCGGTACCACTCTGCCCCCACCTTCCCCAACAGGAAAATGGTTTCTCCCTTCTTGAAGCCCAGGTCATCAGATTGACCTGCAGAAGACGGAGATATTTGGTTATTGCAAATCTTGATTATTTGCAGTGGTTTAAATTTCTTTTTTTTTGGTGTGTGTGTGGTGTCTCTCCAACATGTAATTATTACGCCACAAATGTGTTTTTTGTGCTACAGAATTGTTTCAACCATGAACTTAACACACAGTGCAAAATCAAATAATTCATGAATATAAATAAATTTAAAATATTTACTGTCATCAAGTTCTCAACAGAAGAAAAATCTAATATATTGCAGCACTAGCGCTACTTGAATGATCATTGCTTGAAATGTGTGAAGCAATAACAATGTCTCAATACTGTCTCAATATCATAAATCTTAACACAAACAGCGTGACATGATGCTAAAAACTAGAAAGGCCGACATTTGCTTAAGAGCAAACACAGCATATTTCAGCCATACCCCTTCCCACGCAACATTGGACTGTTCCAAATCACCCCTGCGCAAAAATGGAACATCCTCTTAACAGTACATTATCCCCCAAAGTGGACTGGTATTGTGAATTGATTCCAGGTAAAGACAGAGCTTGCTTCTATTTTTCAGAAAATGACAATAATCACACCTTCCATTCAGAAAATTTTCATCATGACTGAAAATTGTTGAATGACTTCATGTAATGTCATTAACAATTTTCAGTACGATAACTAGGTATAAGTTTAAAAAAGTATAAGCTCCTTGTGATGTGGGTACATTAATTATTGCAGTGAACTTTTTTTATTCAAGTAGGGCATACGATTTAATAATTATCAAGCAGGTGCAGGTACTGTAGGAGCGTTTGTTTTCTTCAAGCTGTAAAACTGTTAAACTGTTTTTCTTTGTATGCAATCAGCCATCGAGCCTATTCTTATTTTAGTTTAACAACTCAGTCCTGCCAGACCCGGAAGATACGATTGAACCTTGTTCGAGGATTTATTTTCGTCTGTCTGGTCAGTCTGTTCATACCCTGGCGCTGAGAGTGTTTTATTGGGCTGAAACTCTGGCAGTTTAAAGTTACTTACAATTTAAATGTTCAAAGTTTATGTCAAACAACAACAGCACTAGGAACACATACATTTGCTCTGGAGAAAATATAGCAGTTTTCGCAAGTTCCAGTCCAGTGATAGAAATGTGGCCACTATAGACAGGTGGTCACTATAGAGAAAAATGCTGATCTATTGACTAGGAGCCATACGTTACACATGATTTCAGTACACTGATCATTAATCATATAAACATTGCACAGGTAAGCCAATTGTTTAGATGTACAATTAAGTTCAAATAATTCTGAAGAGAAATATTGATGAGAAAATAATCATTCTCGCCACTGTCTAACTTATAATTACGTATCAAAACTAAACGCAGATTTTCTAACTAACGCACCTTTCGCCGACTTCATCAAAGGACCGCCGGCTATCAATCAAACACGGCTGTTGATTAGACTTAGAGTTTCAAACAGTCATGTGCTGTGTGCCAGTTGACAGCGAACTTCATGCTACGTGATGTTTTACATTGCTTGGACCTTCTTTCCTACAGCGGTGCTTCTACAAAATATTTAGACTGTAACACTGAGTCCCACATGTTTTATAGAATAGAATTTGACGCAGAACAGCGTTTTTTGCTGGGTATTTTTCTTGAAACATGTCCGTGGGAATATCAGCGAGGCGGCGACGTAGGGACATCAGACCGTCAACAAAAGTCGCACGGCGGCTAACGGCGCAGCGAAGATACTAGCGCTATAAATAACCGCTTTAACTAAGGATGGCAACCCGTACAATATTTTTGTATACTGTTGAGCTAAGTAAAGTTTGTTGTTTATGAGGTTTTAGTTGTCTTTGAAGCTTTGACCCGAAATATTTTAAAGTCAAATTGCTGAAGAGAAGTAAGTGACTGCTACGATTATCGTTGATATGGCCCTAAAAAACTTATAAAAGAAGCCTTCTCAATAGTCTAAAATGCAAGAGCTTCCGGGGGGGCTTCGCCCACCTGGGTCCCCCCCACAGTGGCCCTGCCCCTGGACCCCGCCAGGGACATTCGGCGGCCCCCGGACCCCTGTCCGACGCTTTGAAAAAATCCTGGCGAGAAGTCTGTACGGCTTGAGTCTTCAAGTTAACGTATTGTGTGGTCCCGCTTATGAATATTAATTAGCCTTCGCTTTCCTCTTCGCTGATTGGCTGAACCATTAATTGAATTAACTCTTCCTGCCAGCTAGACGCAGGTGCAGATGTCGGCTCTGTGGGGTGAACGTCCGAAAGGTCATGGCATGGAGAACGAAAGAAAACCAATTTCCCCTAAAAAGTGTTGTAATTAAGCCTTTTACAGTACTTTATGCCAAAAATTTTACTTGGATCATTTTAGCAACTGTCTTATGCCTATCTATACCAAATGTTACTCATACCAGGGTACAGGGGTGCAAAAGATGCCGTTATAAGACCGTCAACAACAGTCGCACGGAGCTAACAGCGCAGCGAAAATACCATCGCTAGCGTTTCAACTTCGGATAACAAGTTATAAGTACTGTTGAACTCAGTAACGTTAAAGTTTGTTTTTAGTTGCCTTTGACGGTTTGACCTGAAATAGTGTTACACTAAACTCCTGAAGAGAAGTTAAGTGACTGCTGCGATTATCATAGATATGCCCCTAAGAACTGATACAATATAAAGCCTTCTGAATAGTCTAAAATGCGAGAGCCTTAGGCGGGCTTCGCTCCCCCTGGCGGGAACACTGCTATATACGGGATCATGAGGCCCCGCTTATGAATATTAATTAGCCTTTGGCCTCCTCTTCGCTGATTGGCTAGGTCTTTGATTCAATTAACTCTCCGGCTGACGCGCACAGGTGTGGCTTTGTGCGGGGTCACGGAAGGTCACGTCAGGAGGCCAAAAGAAAACAAATTTCCCCTCAGAAAAGTGCCAAAATTAGTCATTTTAAAGTTGTTTATGTCAAAAAATTTTACTTGAATCATGTTACCAAGTATCTAATGCCTATCTATACCAAATTTCAGGTCATTTGATTGTAATACCAGGGTACAGGAGCCCAAAGTGTCCTTTTTTGGTCAAAAATTGGCCAAAAATCGCAAAAATAAGCATTTTGTTGCGTTGTACACCAAAAGTGTTATTGAATTTATATGAAGGGATTATCAAGGCACATCTGTGTCAAATTTCAGCTCATTCGGTTGCAATACCAAGGTACAGGAGCCCAAAGTGTCCTTTTTTGGTAAAAAAATTGGTCAAAAAATCGCAAAAATAAGCATTTTGTTGTGCTGTACACCAAAAGTGTTATTGAATTTATATGGGGGCATTATCAAGGCACATCTCTGTCAAATTTCAGCTCATTTGGTTGTAATACCAGGGTACAGGGGCCAAAAGTGTCCTTTTTTGGTCAAAAATTGGTCAAAAAATCGCAAAAATAAGCATTTTGTTGTACTTTACACCAAAAGTGTTATCGAATTTATATGGGAGCATTATCAAGGCACATCTCTGTCAAATTTCAGCTCATTTGGTTGTAATACCAGGGTACAGGGGCCCAAATATACAGTTTTGGTCTAAAATTGACCCAAAAATCTCAATAAAATCCTTTTAGAGGCAGATATAAAAAAACTGAGAAAAAAGCATCAAGGTATTGGCCCATTCTAGCCCTGTGCCAAATTTCATGTCATTCGGTCCAGGAACGGCGGAGATGAATCACTTTGAAGATTTGACAGGAGAAAGAAAGAAAGAAAGAAAGAAACATTACGAATACACTATATTTCACCATACTATGTATGGCTGAAATATAATGAAGAAGGAACAGTCAGAGGAAAGGTCACTGACCTGGTTCAAAATCATAGAGAGCGACAGCCCTGGGGCCGCTGCCTGGAGCCGCTGGTGTGCCGTCCTGAAGGAAATATTATGGAAGGTTTACAGTCCAACAATGTTTCATCAATGGATGATTCAATCTATGGCTGCCAACAGGGAAATCACAACTGGTGCAGTGATCTCCACTGTACACCACTATCAATATATGCTGTAAGTTGTATACATGGTGGTTCACAGGTCTTCAACGAACCTGTAGGGTTATTTTCTCATGCAAGGCCTACAACTTGCGTAAATGTAGGTCAAGCAGTGGCCCTGACCTACATGTACAAAATGTATCTGCCTTTAATCTATCTTCTTGTTGAATTAGCACTGGCCTGACATCAGTCAATCAGGCCTCTTAACCATAGTATCAATGCGATTGGTTGGTGACAGCTGAGCTGGTCAGCACTAACACAGCTAGAAAATGTAGAAGGGCTAATAAAAGCCTGGTATACAAGGCTAGGGAGGTTGCTGTACAAACACTGGGCATGTTGTGAGAGGATGGTAGGGGTGTTGGCCCCTGAAATGCAGATTTATGCAATTCAATCCTCAGTTTTAGTCTTTGACTGCCAATTGTTGGTTAGAACACAGACGATCGACATGTAAAAACAAACAATAAGTACATTGTGTAGAATTTATACGTAGTACTACTCATGGTCCTGTGAGACCGACGAGTGCCTTTACTAACCTTTGCATCACATTAGCTTAGTACCAGTACAATAGAGGTCAAGCAAAGTGACACTTTTTTTACAGATAGTGATTAACATAGAGAATACAAATGTAGTACCTGGTCATCCCCTGGTAGTGGTATGACGACCTTGATGAAGCTCTGAGGACAAAGGCCCTTGTTGCTCCCCACTCTTCCTAACAGCCAATCAGCATTCACTCTCTCTATCAGGAGGATAGCATCTCCAGCCTGGAAAATATACGATAAAGATTGAGATAGAAAGTGACGGAAAATAAGATTGCAGAGCAAGAAAATTGGACAAGGAACATAGCAATTGTATCATTTACTTACTAAGCTTTAAGATTCTACTTGACATCATGTTTGCAGACTACTGTAAATATACAGTGTTTGCAGGGATTCTATTTCCACAGCTTTTTCCTGTGCCCTCTTAACAGTGAAATCATGACACAGCAGACATGCATTTCCATTGTATTACTACTCTACACGTATGATAAAATTGTTCCAACTGCAAACTTGAAACAATCTGAAAACATTGTTCCTCCTCTTACTCTGAAATTAATTCCCCACAAAAATAAATGAATTTACAGTACCGGTAGCTTGAAAACTGTACTTACTTTGAAAGAAATTTCATCCTCTTGAGCAGCTTCATAGTCAAACTGTGCAATCCCATGTGCATCACAGGCCTGAGGAAACATAGGGTGGTTTAAAACTAACATTCACTACTTGTATCTCTCCTACCATTGTTATTTACCCTTCCCCCTCCTGCTTAATGATGTAATCAGTCCTTATTTGGTGTCAAAAGGTGACTTCAGCAGGTTAATGCCCACCATGCAGGGTGCAACCACTATTTCCGAGGGGTGTTAGTAACAGCAATGTTGAGGAGATTATTGTGATGCTGCAATGAAGACACTAGAGATAGTTTTATACAAAAGGCCTTTTCAACAAATACTTCTGACTGATTCAATTGCAAGAAAGTGCTACATGAGAGCACAATTCTGGTAATTGTACAAGTCAACTGAGTTGCTATGATATCAATCTCCAAGCAGATGTTTGGGTTGTAGATTGTATTGTTTTTTTTTTGTTGTTGACTGGCTTCTCTGAGAGTCTCTCAACTCTGGTAAAAGCCTTGCTGTCAGAAAATTTTACTATCTTCTACCCAAACATGGATTGGAGATTAGCTTCAATACACCATATCACAAAAGCACTGATATTTTTCTTGTGCCTGACTTTATAGAAATGAATACAATCCACCCACACCACAAGAACATTCAAGAAACATTGGAAGGACCAACACCATTCATGTACACCAGCCACCACAGCTTCTGTAAGAACAGATTAATTAGCATACATTGTCTTCTTCTGGACCATAAGTGCCTTCCTCTCCCCATGACATCTGTAGTATAAGAAGTAAACAAGACAATGGCACAAGATGCAACCTTCCATATTATATAATTAGTCCTACTTACTGTCCATGACAGATGTTCAACCTATGATAACATGGTAATTAGCAGCCATTGAGAGAATGGCTGTATACCCATCAAATTTTTGGATTTCTATGTTCATTAAACCACATACACAACAAAAACATGGACTGTGGACAAATTTTTGACTGTCTTTCTCAAGAAATTAGCAAATAGACCACTTTTATGATGACACTGTTTTACAGCAACTCGGTGTCCTACTTGAATGGAGTAATGTCATAGAAGCAGTCACAGTGGATCCTGTAGAATACTGGAGCAGTACAGTCAAAATTTTATCCTACTTCAGTATGAATTCTATCAACACATCAATTTTCAATCATACACTGGACAGTATGTCTTTAACCCTTACCAGATAGTGGAAGAGGGGGTGCCCGGGCCCAGGCCGCTTGGGGAGTGGAGGTGCCTTCCACTCAGAACCACCCGTGCTGTCTGGCCTACCAGAGGAAACACTGCTGGAACTCTCCTGTATCAATAATAATCAAATGAACCCAAAATATCTGAATATCAAGTTTTTTTATGTAGTGTCTTGAATGAAAATACATAATTATTGTATGAAGATTCACATCTGGCCTAGAAATCACATGTGTACAAAAGTATGCAAAATACTAAAAACATAACACACTTCATCATATTACAAATAATGTCTTATTAAAATCAAAGGTTACAGAACAAGTATAACTCCAACTGCTACAATTAGCACAAATCTGGACAAACATGTACATTGTATCATGGCATGACTGGTAACAAATGTTTTGTCGGATGAATGGATGAAAGCTTTAAGTTTTTCTTGAATTCTAACTTCCAGAGAGGAAAGGTAACATTTATCACAGAAAATGTGCGGTAAGAAAAGAGAAAGTACAATGTTTATAATGTACTAGGGGACTTAGAATGGTCGGTCGAAACATCAAAACTAAAAACTGCTGTTTTTGCAAAAGAATTACAGGATATAGAAGATGAACAAAACATAAAAAAGTGGGAGAAAAGTTGTAAAAGTGCAGATCACAAAATGTGTTGATTTACAAGTACCCAAAAAGCAATCCATTTGCAGAAAATATATATGTTTCAAAGACTGAAAATGCAGAAAATATGTTTGTGGCAGTAAAAAGACCCAAAGCTCCAAGAGAACTCACCACAGAAGAAGCGCGCACCATGCTTGGTTTGGAGGTTTGGGATGCATTAGAGCCCATTCTCCTCAGACTAGGCCCAGAGGCGGGCTGTTAGTGAAGATAGATAAAGATCATACAGGCAATACACATTACATTCTCACATGTATGAATGCATGGATGAGACATGCTTGTACAGTACACACACTTGAATATGGAAGTTTGGTTATACAGACTTGATCACAGATGAAAGGCTTTTTTTTCTAATCAAGACAGAACAGTTCAAGAATGTGAACTAACTACATTATGTCTAGAAAGTGAACTGTCATTCTCTGACCATGTAAGCAAGTAGCATGCAGAAATTCAGATGCAAATAGTATAAGTGTACACCAACAATAGTACTCTATTTACCAAACACACATGCACACGCACCTGTGCACAAACAAATAATCACAACACCATAACTACATGTATAAGGACACTAACCCTTGGCGGTGCCTTTTTCTTCGTGCCAGGAACAGCCTTCTTCTGTTCTGTCCCACCTCCCGATGTCTCCTCGTCATTCCCACCCTTCGGTATGACATCAGGTAACCCATAGCTCAACACCTCCGACCCTGCACTACTGATGCTGCTGACACTGGCTCTCTTCTGAGGCCTGGTAGACGGAACCGGGGGCGGGACCTTCCCAGAACTCGACTCCGAAGACGTGCTGTCCAGAGACAGAGGCCTTTGCATCGGGACGGGCGGTTTCGCATTCTCAACATTCTCTAACTCATTGGCAGGGGATCCGCTTCGAGACGAGTCCGCCGACGTCTTTCCCGGGTGTTTGTACGCTTTTCTGGGCCTGCTGGACGGAAGGGGTGGCGGCGGGACCGAGGGTGGATCGGAACGTTTGGGAACCGTGCTGTCGTCAAAACTTGCCCAGCCGGTTTGAGTGGTTTCCTCTGGGGGGAATGATGACCAGGTGACGGGGCGGGGGGGTTGGGGTTGGGGCGCTGGTGCCATGGTGAAGTTGGGACCCAGTTCTGCCATTAGAAGCGCCGTCTGGGGAGACTCTTGGTGGATCTCTTTCAGGACATCGTTATAGCTCGGTGGGTTCTGGAAATCATCACAACATCATCATAACACAATAAAACTTTGAAATTGTAGATGGATTTTAGGTTTACAACTGAATATGCATTTTTCAGTTATCTGCAGTTGCCCTTGTCAAGAATCTATACTGTAATTTGTTAACGGGAGGGGTCCAAAGTCCGGTAGGGGTCCAAAGTCCGGTAGGATTTTAAAATCATTTTTGCGGAGATATGCATAAGTGTCTGCACATAATAAGTGCAACTTGTTATGGATTAAACCTTGTTGTAAATAACTGAAAAGTCAGAGTATGTGTCCAAGTTGGTAAGCCCCAACAGATAACGATTGAAAAAAGTACACAAGTTTGACGCCTTCCGTGCATGCTGACGAGCGAACATATCGAGAACATGGCCCGGGAAACTATTAAATAATTCATCGTCAAATACGAAATGTGAAAAGATACCACCACAGATGAGAAGGCTATCTATAAAACTTCCTAAATAAGCACAGCTATGCCGTGTCTTTGCTTTTATAGTTGGATAATAGGAGCTGAATTATGCCGCATGTTCACGGCCCTGTCAACCCCGCCATCTTTGTCAATCACCTATGAAGGAAGCCGAGCGATGCTCAACACGATGGAGACGTCAACTCGTCAGTAGAGTACCGATCATTCAAGAAAATCGATCCCTACCGACTAAAGAAATCCTGTAGTCATTTCTGCTGTTAAAAACGAGGTTGAAGCAGGAAATACAGAAGCCGAAAGTGAAAAACTGTAATCGCAGGCAGACGTAAACAAAGTGCCGCCATTTTTCTTTTTGGCGACAGGTTGGTTTCACCGTGAGAGGTAATCCTTGTAAGTAAACGTATTTAAATATGCATCGTAATTCAAATTATTGCATATATTTGTGACAAAAAATAGTATTGCAGAAGCTTAGTGTTATTTTGCATGCATAGGATGCTTAAAGATATGCAGAGATGGATTGGTTGTTAACTTATCGGAGTTTGGACCCCCTTTTTTGTGTTAGAACGTTCCACTGAAACGCAAGTCCAAACCTGCGAAAACCTTCGCGCGCTGTCAAAGTAAAGTTCGGAATGCTGCCGTTAAAGGGAACGTATGTCTGCACAGCTTAAATCAAAGTTATATGGTTGTTAACAAGATCTTAAATTGTTTTTGATGGGTTCTCAGTAAAACGTACGATGACAAAAGCCATGCGCATTCACTTAGAACAGTTACCGGACATTGGATCCCCCCCGTTACCTTCAGGATATAGTCATAGCTTCTGGAAATCATCACAGCAGTAAAATCTGGAAATCATCACAGCAGTTTGATGATGATTTTGCAATGCTATTATTAGTATTTAAAACAACATATGGGGCTTTAAACTGTAGATGGATTTTACATTTGAATTGTGCGTGTAGTAAAGATGCATTTTTCAGTAAGTTACCATTGTCCTTGACAGCAATCTATACTGACTTTTGCTATATCTTTTTTAACTTTAGAACTTGGAATGCTACACATATGTAATTGTTTTCAAAATGTTGTCATCAAATAATTGTCAAATGCCTTTTGTTGTTTGGAACAGCAGTCCTCTTATTGGCTGGCCAATGATATTACAGCCTCAAAATCAATTTCAAAGAGGGGCTCCTGATTGGTCAACATATATGATTATTATGATATGACTCACCTCTGCAGGGACCTTCTTACTAGCGGGAGGGGGGCGGGCAGGCTTGGAGCTTTTATTGGTCACAGGCTTCGGTCTGAGAATTGTAGGGCCTAGAGGGGGGTTGAATAAAATCATCAATAATAAGACCAAAAACACCAAAATACTCACCATTTTGCATTAAAAGAAGGAATTTTATTTCTTACTTTCAATTTTGTGTATGTGCATGCTTCACATTCCTTTGAACAAATGTACAGATAAAATTCTGTCTTTTGGTAGCAAACACTGGATACACAAAACAGGGATGCTTCACTACAACATAAAAGGGTATATAGAACATTTAAGTACATGGGACAGGCCACAGTTTTAGTCAAGCAAGCAACAACATGCTGTTGACACATTGTCAACAGTAAACAACAACAGACATGCTAAGCAGACAAACAAATTCCACAATACTGACATTTCTTTCTGATGACCACATAAAGGTTTCAAACTAAGGCCACCTCATTCCAACTTCTTGGTTCTTAGATTCTGCACTTCATTTTTTCTTTCTTTTGATATACCATTTATTTACATATTGGATATGAATGCATGAACCCCCCAAAGATCACATTTTCACACTAACAGTTGAACTCTAACATCTTTTCTTGTAAAGGCATTTAAATTTAAAATCCATTACTCTTTTCAAAATGTTATCAAGCCTATAGCTAGTATGTTGACATTTCGGCTCCTGTGGTAGTGGTTTGGTCTATCATTGGATGCCTCTGGTGTTTCTTTTTTATATTTTCATTTCAATTTTTCCCACCCACTCCATTGTTCACTGCAAAAATCTGGCATGGCCTTACACAGTTACAGTCAACCATCTCAAATTCAAAGACAAAACAAGGTCTGGATGGATGCAGTTCTAAATGGATGCCATGCTTTGGTGAAATGGTCCTCACTGTACTAACCTTCATCTACATTTCCCAAAGAGGATGGCAAACAATGACAAATAAAGAACAACAACAACAGCAATTTGACACATCAATGACATTGCAAAGCTGCAAAAAACTGATCAGGGAGGAAAGCTGCTGAGATAAAGTGTGATCATTGCAACACTACATGTAAACGTGAGATATGTACAGTTGCTATTATAAAAGAAATGACACAGACCTTAAATGTGTGCATCGATCACATGCAAACATCGATCACATTTTGTTATTCAGAGAAGTATTATTGGAAAAACATCACTTTCTATTTACAAAGCAAAGAAACCCGAAGACACATTCTTTGCTATACATACATGCCAGCACATGTGAATTTATTCACATGTACTTTCACAGTGGCTCTATTTAGCAGTAGGAGCTTGAGGAAAAGGAGGTCTAAATAATAATATGCAGTTGACCAGTAGTTATGCAAAGTTTGCTAAATGCCATGAAAAAAGCCAGAATAAAAATCAAACCACCGCAAATGTTTCAAGATTTACAGTATATCAAATCTGACATTTGAAAATGAATGCCATTTCTTTCTCACCTGGTTTCCCTCCAGTGGAAGACTTCACAGATGGAGGGGGAGGGCGTGTTGGGGGTGGGGGTTTGGGTGGGGGCGCCGACTTCTTCTTCATTGCAGTGTTGGGCTGGTCCTGGGTGGTAACAGGTTTACTTGGAGGTACAACTGATCCACCTGTGTTAAAGGCAGTCATCTGGCTAGATGTCATGGGTTGGGCCGACACTATAGTGATTTCTAGTTTCCTGAAAACACAGATAATTAATAGAGATTAAAACATAAGGCAATTAGAGATGGCAGACTTCACCCCCATTTTCCATACTTCCCAGACAAAAGTTGCACCACTATTTCAACGTGTGGCAAAGTTGTAGAATGTACAGTGTTGGAAATTACAGAAACACACACAGACATATAGATGCACATACAAACAGACAAGCAGTACTAGTACTTGTAGTAGTATCCAGTATTTTACAAGCTGAAAACATTAATTTCATTCTCCCCAGGTAAAGTAAATATCACATCATCTTTCTCTCCAATTTCCAAAATCAAGTTTGTAAACCTACTCTCTACTACATTTGTATATACACCAACAAATTTTGAGATTTACAATATTAAAAACTATAATTTCATTTATTTTTGTACACTAGACTAGAGTGTTTTATGTTTTTGTTTAATATTCTGCAGTACAGTAGGAATACGTTGAAGATGCATATTCATGGTGTAATGATTTTTGCCGTAGAGACGTAAAAAGCACAGTAACACCTACCGTTTGCCAGCTGCAGGTTTAGGTTTACTGGATGGAGGGATACTAGGTTTTCTGGACACTGCTGTTGGTTTTGCTGCTGCATCTGATTGTGAAGATGAATACATGTATGTAAGAGGCTATGTTACAGTACATTGTATGTAGCACAAACTTTCTGTGTATAATACAGAAGTCACCTAATGTGTGAATCACTATGAATTACTGGTCTTTCTAGCGATATGTCACAAGAAATGGCTCTTACACTAAGTTACAGCAACACATTCCTAAAGTTTAGATACAACTGGGGAAAAATCATTTGAAACTTATGGAAATGAAATAAAGCATTGCATGAAAAGGAAAATCAAAAGAGATACAACAAAGTAATAAAATTAATTTCTATCTTGTATTGACTACATACAGAATTAAAAGTGTGACAAATCTATCTTAACAATGGTTTTGCACTTACCCCGTTTTATAGACTCTGTTTTTTCTGGTATGGAAGTCCTATATTTGGGAAAAAAGCTTTCAGTCTTCAAAGACAATTTCTTTTTCATGTTGTTGTATAGAAAAACTGAGCTATTTTATGTAAGCCGTTCAAACAAACAATGTCCAACAAGAATGTTAGATGTTAGGAAATCTTATCTACAAATGTCAAGTAGCGTCAACACATTGTAAATTTTACAAGATGAAAGGTAAGGCAATTTGAAGCCCCACCTGGCAGCTGGCCGTGGAGGTGCAGGGGCTGGTCTGGCAGGGGCAGTAGGGGCAGGCCGACCTGGTCCTTAAACAATCATAACACGACATTTTAGTCAATTAAACGAAAACTCAACCTAACCTTGCATGATGTCATTCATGAAATACAGTCTTCGGAATAATTTGATATCCTTATTACATTGTTTTCAGTATAATGTAAAAAAATGGTGATATTATCTATTTACCACAGGCAAGCACGTACTACCCAAAGAAAAGAGGACTTTGGAATTGATATGGATTGTTTTCTTAATTGAAATGCGTCATATACCTTGTACTAGAAAGTGGTGCAAATGATGAAAAGAATATTATTGTTCCTGTCAATAACTTGAATATTTTCAGTTTTGCAACAAAAACCCTGCATTAAGCAACAGTTAGTCAACCAATCAATTTTTGTTTTTCTGTTTGGTTCATTTTACACAGAAATAAAGTCCCTCTTACTACTTTTCAACAGAAGGAATTCATGAAATCACTGGATGCATGCAAGCCTATTAAAACCTCCAAGCAAATGTAAGGATCCAGCTCAATGTACGTTTTTATACCTGCTTTTTAACATTTAGTACAATTTTGTAATATCTTATTCAATGTTTTTGACTCCCATAGGAATCAACAGGCATATTAAAACATTTAGACTGAGCCAGAACCTTACACCTGCTTGTAGATGCACACAGCCAATAATATTGTAGTCTATTTTGTATACTATAAACGTGACCCCATTATCAAATAGTGGGTGGAACCACTTTTTATAGATCCCACCCGTCACATGATTTATTCATTGTTGTGAAAATCGATCGCACCTCTTTGATCATGAACCAGTATCCTATTCCGTACTAACTCCATACCACTCAAAAAGGAAACTCAACTTCGACCTTTGTTCTATGGGCATCACGTGTATTTACACGTTTGCGTGGAATGTTGAGTGTTATCACTTCAAATTTTTGCAAACAAATGATCTTGTTTTAGACAGCTTGACAGGACGTTCAAATCACATGACAGTTGCCGACCGCCATGGGTCAACAATCTCACACAGCAACAAGTTAGTAGTATATACTGTGAATGTTTTAATAAACGTTACATCTTAACTATATGACTTGATAGAAGCAGTGATATTGTCAATATTGTTGTTATTTGCATACGTCAAAATATAAGCCCCCCTCCCCAAATCCCAATCCATTTTCGACCAAGAGACCGGTCTAACCCGGAAGCGAGTTTACATAGCGCTTAAAAGCAACGTATTCTTTGAAGACAAGCGTTCAAAAGGCGTCAGAATGTAGCCTATACGGTATAGTACTAGTATAAGGTACTTTCTGGACGTTACCTGCCGTCCCGCGGCGTATAACCGTGGGTTTCCGTGCGGAAGTGCCGGTGACGTCTACCAGCTCAGCCTCCATCTTGAATTTTACTGTCACCCACTGCGCCCGGGGTATGACGGGAAGTGATATTTCGCGCGCTTTTTTTCCTATTCAAAATGGGCAGCAAGTAGTTAATTTCACGTGTGAAATTTTGAGGAGGAAGACTTGTTGTTGACAAAGAGGTTAGAAACCTCCCTGGTTCTATCATGTGTAATGCTGCGTCAATAAATCTCATCGGAGCTAGTACAGCACCTCATTACCCAGAAGGAGGGTATCTACTGGTTGTGGTTCAAGTTAAAGATTCAAGCAAGAAGGTTGATTCAAAGTAAAATAATGAGTAGGCAGCATTTTCCGAGCCCACAAAGAAAGTACATGTAGCAGCTACTAGAAAAAAATACAGGGATACAGTCTGGTAAGTGGTACGAGTCATTAATCATTAACCTTTGACATTTTAATTGCTTCCCAATGATCATGTAAATCTCCGTGTATACACCCTTAACTAGGTCAGTAGCCTACTTCTAGATCCTAGAATAACAGTTACGTGATACAGGCTGGCGGAAAGACGACTTTTATTGTATTAAACATAGAATGATTCAAACGCAATTAAGTAATTTATTTCAAGAAATCGTGCTAAAAGAATAATGAAACCATTGACATCGTAATCATGGTGATGCGCACACGTTTGAGCTCACCCTAACAACCTCAACAAAACTGCCACACTACACATTCCAACGTTATTACGTCTTCAACGGAAACATTTTTTTTCAATTCCAGGACTATGCAGTATTTAGAGTCGGCAAGAAGCTCAGACTACCGTAAATACACTTAAGTTCGCGGTGAATTACTTTCGCCGTAAGGATCAAGTTGTGTTATCATGGTAACTTTAAGTTAGCAATAGCGTTATAACTTTACAACTTTAAGTTAGCAATAGCGTTATAGTCACATACCGTACAGTAATGGAAATACGGGTTTTAAGCACGGTGAAGTGATCTACCCTGAGTACCATCCTCCGTAGTGACCGCTGACTCAATACTTTCGCTTGCTAATCACGGATTCCGAAGTATTGAACCGGCGGTCACTATGGAGGGTGGTACTCAGGCTAGAAGCGCACAGTAGTGTCGTATGGTCGTCTGAACAGTCACTGAGAAAACCACAACGAACATAAACCACTGCAAAAATTTGAAGACATACAGTACTCGATGGAGTGCCCAGCTACTGTGCGTACGGCCTCCGAAAATTCAATTGGAGGCACTCTAATTGTCTGCGACTCGAACAAAAGCTCATCTCTGCGTATTCAGGGCATACACGTGTCAGGAATTGGATGTGTTCAGCCGATAAAGGGGGCAAAAATGTCGCACCATACACGCGATAGCAACTTGTGCGAGGAAACGCACCTGCAGAAGGCACGCATGCAGTCAATACTGTTAGGACTTCATTTGCAATGGCTTTGATCGATTTTCGTCCGCTTTCAAACCAAAAACAGTTCATACGTACAAAGAAGCTCCAAAATGAGTAAAATGCCGTAACGTTATATGGCAAATGAATATCGAGATACGGATCGAAAATGTTACATGCCTCTTTCCTATCGCATTTTTCTCTTTGCCACGTGTTAAGCCGAAATGGCATTTCGAGCCCACCGAGAAGTTTTCCAAACTAAAAGAAATTGTGAAAGTTGGAAAGCAGATAATTTTTGTTCGGTAACCGATATATAACCGTTATGTACCGTTCTCTGTGTTCAGCCATTTGTTAAACCTACCTGACCACTTGTAATGAAGGCAATTTTTCCTTGACCAATGTTCAGAGGATGGCATCCACAGAACGAAATCACTCATTGAAGGGAATAGCATAGTGTAAAGAACTAGCGTTACCTACGAACGGTCGCTTTTTCTCACTTCGGAGGCAAATGCACACACCCATTCGAATTCGAACAATGACTCATGATTCTGTGCCTGCATCACTTATTCGGTTTTATGTCATACCTGTGACGCGAAAACTTTCGATACAGGTGTTCCGGACCGGCCATAACTACCGAATCGCACAGGTTCGAAAGGCGTATCACACAGGCTCCATTCGAATGAATCGAACTGTTTCGAGCGGGCCGCGTGTGGCGCCATCGAAAGTTCGAATACCTGATTCGGACGTTGGAACATTACTGAATTTGTTCGAGGGCACCAAATTTGTTCAACTTCTGGCGCATTTCGCATCAAAACAGGGGTTTCTCAGGTGGGTATGACATAAATAAAATACAACACGGTGTATTCCGCATCACCATCGGCCGTCGGGCGATCCGACCCGCGGTCGGGCTGGTACCTCGGATGATACGGAATACACCGTGTTGTAACTTGTATTCTATATTAATCGCCTTTACCAGCGTAGACAACAATTTCAATGTCACGGTTTCTAAAGACGCACTGTGGTTTTCATTTATCAAACATGAGGGGTGACCAGATTTTCACCATTTGTGGCATTTGAATTTAAGAATGACTTGTACTCGAGGGAGACAATTATCTGCCGGTAGTCGCAGCTGTTCATATGACTATGGATGTGCTGTGATTGATAACCCCCTCTGGTACTCCCTCTGTACCGTTTTACTCACTGTAATATACGAGAGTACCCAAGCGGAGCCTCGTGGCGCTCACTTGTGCATCAGAAGTATCTGGTGTCGCGGCCACTGCTAAAATAACCCGGAACCACACACGCACGGGTTTCAACACACTGGCGCTGCGCTGACAAAGCATTGGTAGTTACATGCCTCCTGTGCTCATCGATCCGTCACTACTCTACAGTATACCGGCCTGAGCGCAGCGCCATGTTGGAGTTTCTCTTGAGCAAGATAGACGTTCCTTATCGGTACACGACCGTGGCCAGTTTTCTGGCGTGCTTGGCGATACAGGAGGCGCTGAGTCCATGGCTGTCCCGGCGGATGACGTCGTCGTATGCACAGCTGTCGTCAGTACAGCAGGTGGAATGGGATAACAGGTAAGCATAGCACAACATTGCTGTTCCCTTGTTGTGGCGATGACCTTTCAAAGGTTCTGATGTACAACCTTCGCCATTTCCATCCCATGAAATAAAATCTCAGAATATTATTTTGTCCTATATTATTCTTGATTCAGACTTGCTTGTATGAACATGCATATATATAGTATACAAACAATTAGTCTATTCGACTACGTATGAATGAGCGTGCACAAGAATAGTAAATAATACATGTCACAAATACAAATGCTTTGCAATGTCTGCCATTGATAAATAAACCGAAGCGGTAGAAATTGCTACATTTCTGTATTCATTTTCTTTTCATTTAGCGCTTTGAAAGCGAACTGTAGAATGGCGAAGCTCGTAGAATACATAATGGTGAACTCACAACGATATGCATTTTCAACAGCCGTATTGTCGTTCTGGCCCATTGATTAAACTATAGGAGTATTGTTGTGGCGTTTAGGAGGTCAGACCTTGAGTGAGCATGGTGCATATCCGTTCTATACTGTAGGGCACAGTTGTAGTCAGTTTGTAATCAGAGAACAGTCTCCAAAACAACCTAACGGCGGCCCCATGTCTGGATACAAGCGACAAATGAATATACTAGAAACCGTCGCATCTGGCGTGATGCAATTTGATTTGGTCAATTACTACATACTTTAATAGATAAATATCCATGAACCCCTAGAGAATTTGTCAGAATACACATATAAAACAAATAGCATCATCATACAGTTTATATCGTGGGTACTGAGGATCCTATCTCACACCATATATTTTGCTTCGGTTGCAATATATGAAGTCCATTCAAGTGAACATTTAGAAAGTAATTTTCGTTGACAGATTTGCTATCTGTGCAGAAATGCGTGATACAAGTTTCCGATAATGTCTGTTGTCTCTGAGGGAAAATAGGTCTCGTTCTAAAAATACACAGGCGCCAAGCGGTGTCAATGGGAATATCATACTTACGTTGTTGTAACAAGCAAGTATAACGTTATATAACGACAACTTGCCGTCCCAAGTACAAAACAATGTACAATGCAACACACGTACACGATGAAAACACCAAACCATCCAATGCATTAACGTTTGAACTTCATCTCGTCGCAGTAGCAGGGCAGACATCCAGCATTATTTGAACCCAGTCGCCTGTGTTAATTTTGGTAATGGACTTGGCGGTTTTATGTGTATTCATGTTGATGAGAATTCCGGGCCAGCCGATCTTAGTCGTCATTTGTCATTCGCTGTCATCCTGGATTTGTCAGGAATCGTCTGCCCTTATCTTACCGCGTTGCCACGTGAGGTACACGCGAGCGATTAAATCCTGGTGAGAGATGTGTTCAACATGATAACGAGTTCTAATCTCCAAGCAGATGCATCAGTAGTGCTTGTTTTGTACGCCTTTCATTTTTGTTCACGGCCTACGTCTCTTTCCAGATCCGCCCTTTTCTCTGTTTACTTATCAATAGAGAGAAATGTAACGTTACATTGAGAGCATCCAGAAAATGTCACTATTGAAAGACCCTAAATACAACCAACCGATACATCTGCTATAAAAATATCTATCATTGCCCCAAAGGAAGATGATTGTATACATTTCGGCATACCCATTTTTCTACCATAAACAGGTTGATGAAAATTCTTTTCTGTTCGTAATTGCTAGTTGATTTCTAAAATAAGCATCTTTGCGTGTTTGATCTTCATCATCTCCCATGCAGAGGGGGACAAAGTAAAAAAAAAACCCACTGAATTTTAAGACGACTTTGGTCCCCTGTGCGTAGAAGAATAATCCCCATGAAACTTTACAAAATGACCATGGGCATACGCATTGTTTGTGTGACCAGGTCAAAATTACCCTATGCCCTGTACCTAACGTCAGAGTACTCTCCAAGCAGAGGTTAGGCTCCGGCTGTTTTGTAAACTTTTTTTTAGTCGTTTTTATCGGGCTTTCTATTTTGTATTTTATCTTGCTGTGTCCCAACTGGCGTACTTCAAGAAAAATGACAAAATAGAAAGCCCGATAAAAACGACTGAAAAAACGTTAAAAAACAGC